>NW_027192425.1:0-255403 GCF_041956645.1 Rasamsonia byssochlamydoides | reverse complement strand
CTTGACGTCCTACTGCGTCCTTGGTCCCTTATCTTATCAGTAACTGCGTCCCAATCACGTGACCTGGTTTCCTTTAGCCCTGTCTGCCTTGCGGGGTCATGTTTCATCATGCGCTGCTGTGTTGGACAGCCTCCTATTTTGTTGGTTCGTAACAGGTCTATTAGGTATCTACATTCCATCAGCTACTTAAGTAGGTTGTTACAGCTGTCCAGTTACTGTAGTTGCTATAGCGTGTATGTGTATGTGTGTACTCCATACATGTGTGTGGATGTTTCGGGTTCGATTGGATGGTATACGTTATCTCTAATAATAGGCTAGAGTACCTTATAATAAGGCCTAGAAGATACTCTTTATCCTTCTCTAATAGTTACTTTACTAGCTTTCTAAACATTAAAGGAATAATATATTAAAGAAATATATGTTATCTATATTATTCTATAGAGGAGGTATAAATTGCATTCTATTTAAGCATGCCTTAATTAGGAAGTAAAGAATGTTAAAAATATATAAAAAATTTATACTACTGATAAGAACTATATCAAGTGGAATGGCTCTGTGGCCTAATGGTTAAGGCGTCTTACTTCTATTCAGGTCAGATTGATAATAAGAAGATTCCCGGTTCGAGTCCGGGCAGAGTCGGTAGGGAAATTTTTTCTTTTTTCTCCCCTTGCTCAATGTCGTGAGCCTTACTGGCTTTAACATTAAATACTAGGAACAAGACCGAGGATCTTACTCCAAGCCATGAAGAAGCGACAGGGAGAAAGAAGAAGATTCCCTTTCATTATAAGCATATCTGCAAAGGAAGACAGTCGCCAATCTTCTGTTGGATTGCAGAATTTCCTTCACAACTGCCTGGGACTGTTACGCCTAATGCCAATTGGTTCGTCCTCTTTTTTGAGACTGTCTTCATATTTGCCCTGGATACCTACACCGAACCAATAGGTGTAGAAGAGGCATGGGCTAACTCCATAGTCACAGAGAGATACAACAATATTATGACGAAGTATGACTTTTATCAAACTTCCTGGGCAGGCCTCAACCGAGCATTGCCTGTAAGGCAGGGTTTTTCTGCAATCATAACGGGCCGGAAGTGTCAAAACTGTCACTCAAGACACACAAGACAGCATTGGTACCTTGCCTCAAAGGAGGACTACCTTGCAGGAGTCATATGCAAAACCTGTTATTGTTATCGATTGATTCATAACGCAGACCGTCCTAAGAGACTCTGGGATTTCCCTGGTAGGGTCTGCTCCAATCCTCAATGCCTCGAAACTGATCCACCATCATGGAACAAAAGTCCAACAGACCCAGATAAATTCGTCTGCCATGATTGCTATTTATATTGGAAACATCACTTCAAAGACCGCCCACAGGATGAAATCTTTGTTCGACTCAAAAGTATTATGGCCATAAGAATCAGTTAAGGGAGCTCAGGAACCGCAAGACTTGCTGGTGGGTGAAGAACAATTAGTTGAACATGAGAGAGTTTGGACCACGAGTCTTGAGGAGCGGCTCTGTAAAAAAAATGTCATATGGTTGCTTATGCTTCTAGAAAGGGAAAGGGTGAATCACCATATCTGCCGGTTGTCAAATTTCGAATTCAGAACCTGGAGATCAGATGCGGGATTTGTCAGTCTTTATATGCATATGGCTGGTCATTTTCAAATTTGCCCATTTGTTCTGATAAGTGCATTCCTCATGCTGAGGACTTACCAGATACAAAGCGTTACCAGGATATAGTCAATGATCGCATTCATTCGATTAGAGAAATCCGGGCTTACTTCAAAGAAGTGCACAATCTTGAGACAGACCTTGCAGCGGTTGCAGCAGCCAAGGGCCTATCTGGCTTTGGTACTGGCTCAAACACAGACACGGCCTGACAGAAGATATAGAGGGGAAAGAATATCAAGTATGAGGAAGGTCGGAAGATTATAGAAAGAAATTCTGACTATGAAAGGTATTGTCAATAGAGTCACATCAGTATGGCTTTGTTCATTTTTGGTAGCAATCTCAGCAGGGGTTAATCATGTTAGGGACTTATGACACAGCAGTAGAACCGAAATTTTATACCTAGAATGCTAGCGTCTGTAGTTTCTTTTTAGCAGACTCTTCTCTGCCTAATTATTGAATAAGTGATGGTCAATTCTGTAAGAGATTTATGTTGTGTACTACCTTTAAACAACTATGTCATGCTTTTACTCAGGAAGGATGGGATTACCAACAGGATAATCGAATGCATTACAACAAATTAACATGTACAGTATACATAGCCAAAAACATCCACGAGGTATTTATATTGTCTTATTGATAAGCCTCTTCCCCTCCCTACTCATCTCCTTGTCTACTAGAATCTAGGGCGTTTGTGGTGTTGAACCTCTCTTGGAGCCATTTCACACCCTTCTTAATCCCTTTTCCTTCACTATCATTGGCAGCATTTACTAATTCAATATGCTTTCCCCAATCGTTTCTTGTTATAGGCGAGGTCTAGTAAAAAGAGAAAATAGTAGTAGATTAATAGAAAAGCCTTGTGACTAGTAGACTACTTTTTATAATAGTTAGAGCTAATAAAGGAAGAAACAGGGAAAAAAAAAAAGAGAGCAAAAATAGTAAAAGAAAGGAAAATCCCAGACTGATGATAGTGTAAACTTGGCAATGATAGAAGATCAGGGAGTAATGGTGAGAAACCAATAGCAGGGAATTAAGTGTCAACAGAAACGATAAGATAATGACTGAATTTTGACTACTTAGAACGCTAGAACTCCTAGTAATATATGTATAATATGAAAAAAAAAATAGTGATGATTCTTATGCCAAAAAACCATGGTGGTCGACCAGTTGCCACCTCCTTCTTTGTTTCGGGTACCTGCTTGCTTCACGGGGACCCCCAGGCGCTGACAGCAACCATAAATGGGGAGAGGTAGGCATCTAGGTAGCTGTCAAGATCTAACTCCTTTTTTTCTTTATTTTTTTGTCCCGCGGTAGGAGCGGAAGGATAAGGGGGGGAAAAAAAAGCTCATTCACAGGATGCTCCCGATTTAGTTTTCTGTGTTTCTTTCTTTGATCTAAGAATATACAGTCCATTTCCTGTTTGGGATAGTACTAGTGACTACTGACTATGGTCTATACGATGTGGCGCAAATAGAACGAAAAATTGAAAAATACTACTGCTCAACTGAATGTTAAGTCTCGATATGATACTGTAATATTAAAAAGCAGAATCCTGTTTGGTGGTCTTGTTGATCGTATGATAGGCCATTTCGAACTATATCCATTATCAGCTACCAGACCAGTCAGTCAGTCCGCTGAGATGACACTCACCTGCTCATTCGTCTGACATATCAACACCCGCGGACTCTTCCCCATCTCCTTCGAGATCTCCGTCACCGTTGTCGCCGTATCGTCCGTCGCGCCCTGGCCATTCTTGGTCGGATCGATCGCAAACCCCAGACAGCGACATTGCTGCACCACGGCCTGCCGCAGCAGGGCGCTCCGCTCGCCTATGCCGCCGGAAAACACGATCGCGTCGACCTGGCCGTCTACTTTCACGAAGTAGTTGCCCACGAAGCCCGCGATGCGGTCGACGAAGATGTCGAAGGCTAGTTTGTGGGCTTCCGACGGGGGGTTTTCGACTGCTATCTGGGAGAAGTCGGTTGTGCCGGTGAGGCCTTTCCAGCCGGATTGTTTGTTGAGGATCTCTTCTGCCTGCGATCTGTTAACGAACGGTAATAGTAGTGGTTATTGATTTTCTTTCTACCTACAGTGCTGATGTGCATTTCTCGGGTGCTCGACGGGCTCAAACTGCTCGCATTGCTGGTATAGTGGAACACAAGACTGGAATGACAGCGTCAGACATATTTGGATTCTATAAAGTTCTGACAGGTGTCTACCTCGGATCGATGTCGCCGGTGCGCGTCGCACCCGGTAATCCAGCAAGAGGCGTAAGGCCCATCCTCGATCATAGGTCAGAAATAAGACGACATAGACAGCTGACATGACTTACGAAGTGTCTATCGACTTTCCATCTTGGATGACGCACATGGAAGCGCCGCTTCCAAGATGCAACACGATCAGACTGGTCTTCTCCTGGGGCTTGCCCAGGTACTCTGCCACTGAGCGGAGGATGAACGAATAGCTGATCCCGTGGAACCCATACTTGCGCAATCCACATCTGACAGCAATTTCCTGGTTGATCGGGTACGTCCTGACATGTTTCGGTAAGGTTTTGTGGAACGCCGAGTCAAAATACGCGATGTTCCTCACGTTGAGGAGCTCGTGCATGCACGTGCGAATGATCTCGAGGGCGGAAAAGTTATGTCTGCAGTTGTCAGATCTACTCGATCAATTGTAGGGGTATACACATACAGCGGAGCAAGATCCTCAATTTTCTTCAGATGATAATACGTCTCCTCGTTGATTTCGATCGCATCGGGATAGTCTCCCCCATGCACCACCCGGTGGCAGATATACGCGAGATCCTCGACGCTGGCCACCTCCGACAGCTCTGGATCGGACAAGCAGCGCTGCAGCAGGAACTTGAAGGCGTCCGGCGGCGTGCTCAGACTCTCCTTCAGCGTTTCTTTCCTCTCGCTCGTCCTCGTCCGGTACTTGAACTTCTGCGGCGGGGCAGTAATTCCGGAGACTTCGGCGTCTGCAATTGCTCGGGGAGGCTTCTCCATGGCGTAGAAGTTGATCTTCACCGAGGACGAGCCTGCGTTGACGGACAGGATTGTTTTAGTCATGTTGAATCAACGCTTGAAAAAAAAATAGACGAAATTTAGACAAAATCCAGAATCAAATCCATCATATCAATATCGCATGACATGCCATGTGTTGCCGATAAACATTGAACCTTGTCAAAGCGACCAGCTCAACGACATGGTGACGTAGAACGAACTCTGCCAGGAAGCTCCGGATGTGATTGAAACCGACAACAAGGTACTTCAACGTGGAAATAGATTCTGCAGTTCTCAGTATTCTCTGGCTATTTTGATGTATAGTTTCCTAAATTTGTTGGGTGTACTTCGTCAGCTGTCTTGCTCATCATTACCTACCTAGGTAGGTACTTGTCTGAACTATATACTGTACCATATCCACCACCGCCATGCCAGGAGAGATCATCGACAAACCAAATCCCGAACCATTGCCATCGCATCTCCCTGAGATTCTCGATGAGCTGAAGGTCAAGCTGGACCTCGTGGCCCTCGAACAGAGTGCCTGCGATGCGTTGCTCAAATTCCGCCGGGCGGCCTGCTACATTGCCGCGGGTGAGCTTGAATCACTTCCATTATAACCCTGTCAATTGAAAATAAAGTCGCGTGTTTCTAACGCGTCACAGCAATGATCTTCCTGCAAGACAATGTGTATCTCGAGCGAGAGCTCAAACCAGAGGACATCAAGCCTCGATTACTTGGCAAGTCTGAGCCCAACCTCCATAACCGACCCCAGTCGACATTTTCTATTTTCTAACGTAGAAAAGGTCATTGGGGAACCTGTCCCGGGCTTATCCTTGTCTACTCTCATCTGAACTATCTGATCAAGGAATATGGCCTCGACATGCTGTATGTCGTCGGCCCTGGTCACGGTGCACCAGCCATCCTGGCTTGTCTCTGGCTCGAGGGCTCTCTCCAGAAGTTCTTTCCTCACTATTCCCGCGATACCAAAGGCCTGCACCGGCTGATTTCGACCTTTAGCACGACTGCTGGTCTTCCTAGGTATGCGTCTGCTCAAGTATGACGTTCATTCATTAATATCATCCAGCCACATCAATTCAGAAACCCCCGGCGCCATCCACGAGGGAGGCGAGCTTGGATACGCCCTTGCTGTCTCATTTGGAGCAGCGATGGATAATCCAAATCTTATTGTTGCATGCGTGGTAGGAGATGGTGAGGCTGAAACCGGCCCGACAGCGACGTATGTCTTCTCAGCCAAGTAATCTATTTCAAACGAGGTTGATCCGTTCTCAGGAGCTGGCATGCATACAAGTATCTCGACCCGAAAGAGTCGGGGGCTGTTCTACCGATCTTACATCTGAATGGGTTCAAGATCAGCGAACGGACGATCTTCGGATGTATGGACGACAGGGAACTCACAGCTTTGTTCTCGGGGTACGGATACCAACCTCGCTTTGTTACGGACCTCAATGATATTGATACAGACCTTCACCACTCGATGGTGTGGGCCATTGGAGAGATCCATAAGATCCAGAAAGCAGCCCGTGAGGGGAAACCAATTACGAAACCTAGATGGCCGATCCTGATATTGCGAACACCAAAGGTGCGTAGAACCCAAGTCTGTCTGATCAATATGGTTAATATCCCCGCAGGGATGGTCTGGGCCCAAGAAGATCCATGGCAAAATCGTGGAAGGATCTTTCAATTCACACCAGGTGCCCCTTCCAAAAGCGAAGAAAGACAAGGAGGAATTACAAGCCCTTCAGGAGTGGCTTTCTTCATATGGGCCAGAGGAGCTTTTCACCGAATCAGGATATGTAGTCGATGCAGTAACGTCGATCATCCCGAAGGATGACAAAAAGAAACTGGGCCAGCGAGAGGAAGCGTATTGCACTTACTATCCCCTCGATCTTCCCAATTGGATGGACTTCACGGCCGAGAAGGGATCGCAGGAGAGTACGATGAAGGTGACTGGGAAGTTCATCGACCAGGTCTTCCTTCGCAACCCGCATACGGTGCGGCTCTTCAGCCCGGATGAACTGGAGAGCAACAAGCTGGATGCATCTCTCAACCACACAGGCCGAAACTTCCAATGGGACCAATTCACGAAGGATCAGGATGGCCGCGTCATCGAAGTCCTGAGCGAGCACATGTGCCAGGGTTTCATGCAGGGCTACACGTTGACCGGTCGCACAGGGATCTTTCCGTCTTATGAGAGTTTCCTGGGGATCGTGCATACTATGATGGTGCAGTATAGCAAATTCAACAAGATGGTATATACTCTGAGAATCTCTTCTCTCCGCTGTCACTGCGTCGTGCCTCTAGCTGACTTCCACAGGCGCGAGAGACAGGCTGGCACGGCGACGTCCCCAGCCTCAACTACATCGAAACGAGTACGTGGACTCGCCAGGAGCACAACGGCTTCTCGCACCAGAATCCCTCCTTCATCGGGGCGGTGCTCAAGCTCAAGCCCTCTGCGGCCCGGGTCTATCTGCCCGCGGACGCCAACACGTTCCTCTGCACGGTTGCCCACTGTCTCCGATCCAGGAACTACATCAACCTGATGGTGGGCGCCAAGCAGCCGACGACGGTGTTCCTCAGTGCCCAAGAAGCAGAGAATCACTGCCGAGCGGGAGCGTCAGTCTGGAAATTCGCCAGCACGGACGAGGGCCTGAACCCGGACGTCGTCCTCGTAGGCATTGGCACCGAGCTCATGTTCGAAGTCATCTACGCCGCGGCCATCCTGCGCAAACGCATCCCAGAGCTGCGCGTGCGTGTCATCAACGTGACGGACATCATGATCCTGGAAACGGAGGGCTCGCACCCTCACGCCCTAGCGGACGACAGCTTCGACGCGCTGTTCACGCCCGACATCCCCATCCACTTCAACTACCATGGCTACTCGACCGAGCTGCAGGGCCTGCTGTTCGGACGGCCCAACCTCGAACGCGCCACCATCGCAGGCTACATGGAGGAAGGCAGCACGACGACACCGTTCGACATGATGCTCGTGAACCAGGTGTCGCGCTTCCACGTCGCCAAGGCAGCGGTCCGAGGGGCCGCGAAGCGCAACGAAAATGTGCGTATTCGTCAGCAGGAGCTGCTGTCGGAGCTGGACCATAATATCGTCGAGACGAGGCGGTATATCATCGACCATAAGAAGGGTAAGCCGTTTGACATGCAGACTCATCGTCCTGATTTTTTCTGCCCCCTCGACCTGGTTTGGCTGTGGAAGAGGAGCTCAGCTGACGGAATTCTAGACCCGGACGACATGTACTTGATGCCTACATTTACCTAGCGAGGAGATGTACACAAGATGGATGATGAATAACGAGGAAGCCAGTGGATAGATGGGCTAAAATCGGACTTGGTCGGAGAGAGAAAAGAGGGGGGGGGGGGGGGGGGGGGGAGGAGGAGGAAAATATTTAAATAAATAGCATGCTTGCTTCATTCCTTGCCCTTGAAGGGGGATCTGGATCTAATCTGAACTGGACAAAGAGAAAAATTACAACAGTACAATAGATAGATAGATATAAGATTGACATGTGGTGAGATAATATGAGATGATAAAGCGTAGAACCTATCCCTATTTTTTTTATTTTATGCGGACTAGGATCGATCCTACCTAGTTAAGTTAATGTAATAAATAATAAATTAATATAACTGATTAACTAAATTTCTCAAAATGGAACAGTGAAGATGATCTATTTTTGACTATGTAAAAAAGATAATGGCTAAAGATCATCAGAATCATGAGAATCATATGCTAATTGTAACTTATAAACCCAAAAAGAGAAAGTCCCGGGAGGGTCGACCCGATCAAAAGGTTCTAACCTGTTCTTCCAATTGTGAGTCGAAGACTCAGAATGGTCGTTTGCTTCACTTCACTTCTCAGGTGAGAAGAATCACTTTGATTCCATGGTAGAACTCATAGTGCTGGTAAGAATATCTATCCCCTATATATACTATAAAACATTAAAATCCGTTTTTTGCACACTCACATGTTCTATAAAAAAGCAACATACTCTGTATACATAAGCATCCCGCACTAAATTTATTCATAAAATCTGCCTAGCCCCTATATATATTAGTAAATAGAGGCAAATATATTACTAAGGGATATGGCAAGAATAATATATAGTAAGGAATATAGGCAGGGAGCCCATCTGAAAAGTAGATAATAAAGACTACTTAATATAAAAAGAATATGGTAAAGAGAATACTCTATAGAACAGGTATTTTTTTCTCTTCAAAGTCCAAAATCAGTCGAGCAAAGCGAGACTCCGTAAGGCTTGTATGTTATATATCAATAAGTAAAATAAAATGAAATGAAATGAAATAACCCCCGGGGGAGGAAAAAAAATCTCGCTTTGATTGATTGATTGATCGATCGATCGATCGACTCGAGGATCTATGATTTTTCTGATAATATCCTTCCTTCGTTGAGGTCTATCTGTTGTATCTATATAAGATTAGTTGGGTAGTTAGAGTTAGTTAAATCTATTGGCGTTGATGATGGATAGATAGATATCCTCCCGAGCATGGCTGTTCCCTTACGCCGTCTATTATTTATTCCCGCTGGAGAGAGGACAGAAAAGGGCCCAGAAAAAAAAGGGAGAAACAGAGAGGAAGGACGAGGAGAAAAAAAAAAGAAAAACATTATATTCAATATTTCAATGACCGTTGAGCTCTCGCTGCTGTATCTCTCGCTGCTGTATCTCCCGCTGATGCAGCTGTGGTTGTTGCTTTTTCGATGTCGTCGTCTGCTTCCGTTTCTGCATCACCTGCTGACACTTCACCACGAATCCCAACGGGGCATCCGCGCGGAAGAACAGTCGCATGTTATCGGCCGTGTCTTCCATCGTCGCCTGGGCGCGCGGAAACAATGCCGCCTCGTACGCAGCCACCGCCGCATCCAGCTTCTCCCGCGACCCTCCCCTTCCGCTCCCCAGCGACGATGCAATCCGGTTGGCGAGTTCCACTGCATCCAGGAAGGCGGCGTTGACGCCTTCGCCTGAGAAAGGCGTCATCAGGTGCGCGGCGTCCCCGATGAGGGTGAACCCCGGGCGGTGCGCCCACTGGAAGTCCGTGGGCATCATGTAGAGCGTCCAGGGCCGGCGGTCCTCGTCAGCCACTTCGATCCATTCGCGAAGGATGGGCGACCAATCTGGGTATTCCTGGAGGAAAACCTTCTTCAGCTCCGCGGTGGAGGGATATCGGGCGTGCAGATCGATCGCCCACGTCTCGGGTTTCTTGCTCCATGCATACACCCTCATCCCTTTGTCTCCCAGACGCTGTGCCTGGATCGCTTTCCCGTCTGACCAGCAGAAATAGCTGCCTCTGCCCACGAACTTCGCAATATGCGGGAACCGGGACTCGACATCGGCAATCTTGAACTCGAAACCTGCAATCCCCGAGTATAACGGCCTCACGTCGGTGAGAAGCGGACGGACCCGGCTGCGACCGCCGTCCGCCCCGATGACGAGATCGAACGGACCCTGGATCTTCCCCGACTGGAATTCGAGACACCCGTCCGGGTCGGCGGCGATCAGACAATGGTCCCATTGGATGCACTCTGCAGGGATCGATTCCAGCAACATCCTCCGCAGAACCTCGCGGTCGATCTCCGGACGGCGCTCTCCTCCCATGTAACCGTCCTTCCGAAAGTCCAACACGGGCACGGCCGTCTTGTCTGCCATGATCAGGTCGTCTCCCTCATATCGCGCATGCTTGAGAAACTGAGCGAACAGGCCGGCCTCTTTCATGGCATACAGCCCACTGTTCTTATGCAGGTCCAGGGTCCCTCCTTGGCTGCGGAAGGTCGCAGATTGTTCTCTTTCGAATATCGTCACGGGAATTGACTTCTGGAGCAGCAGCCGTGCGAGCATAAGACCGGCTGGACCCGCGCCAATGATGGCGATTTTAGGAGTCCAAGACATTTTGCTCGGCATAAGTTCGGGAGCATCCAGTAAAGCTTGTTGAACGAAGAAGAAAGACAGAGATGCCAGCACTGTGGGCTGGACACCTCAAAGAGGTTGGATGTGCAGACACTCGAACAAAGGACGAGTAAACGAAGATGTCACGGGCAAACTGGAATGAACATTGTAGTGGAAATGAATTAGAGGAGGGGTCTCCGTTTACTGTTAAGAACGCCAAGAATGCATGTCATCTTGTAGTCTGATGCAGAGTGTCTTTGCGCGAGTGGTGCTGTACTCTTTTGGCTGCAAGCGGAGCTTCTCCCTGTAGAACAAAGAAAAGGCTTTAAAGAATCCCGCTGATAAGCCTGAAAATCATTTCCCTGATCAGGGCTGGGGAGGGCTTGGAAGGCTGCATGAAGTAAGGTGTCGGCGCGACTGGAATGCGGATCCAGATCCAGATAGCGCGAAGCTTTCTTTGACGCAAGGAGGAATCCGCCAGGGTTGCAGGATCCTCCGACCAATGATGAAGAAATTTGTTAAGGGACAGAAGGCTAAAAGAGAAAAACAAGAGTCCTCTTAAACCTGATTCGGCAGTTACTTCTCACCTCAATATTTCCATTTCCGGCCGACTGTAACTGGATTCTCTGCAGTTTTCATTAGCCAGCAACAGAACTATACCTGAATTAGTGAAATTATTCTTCTAGGCAAAAGAGGTCTTTCTGCACACTGTAGGGGCTCTCAGGGTTGAGTAGGTGGGCGTAGTTGACGCTGCGTCCGACAACAGTGGCTTAGATAAGCACCTGCGAAGAGTCCTGAAGTCGATTCAAACAATCCAAAAAGTTGATCATATAATTGAATAGTGTTCTGATAAGCTATATAACAGAAGTGGCTGAACTTAAGCACGGAATGCAGGCTACATTACCAAGCCGTGTGCCCCCCGTCCACTCTCAGGTCCGCCCCGGTCATGAAGCTACTGCCGTCGCTCAGAAGGAAGATTATCGGCGCCCGATATTCATCAGTCGTCGACAGACGATTGAGCATGTTGCCAGCGGACCATTCTTGCTCCCGACTCGGCTTGGCTGCCAGCGACTTGGCAGTCATCGCGGTCCTGATGTAGCCGGGGCTGATCGTGTTTACCCTGATCAGAGGATGTCCAGGTCGGCTGCCCCATTCTGCGGCGAGGGAGCGACCCAGCTGCAGAACAGCTGATTTGGAGGAGTTATACGCGGAGTTATCGACGCCCTACAACGTTTTTCAGAACGAAGAAATCAAAATAGTTTCCCACGCTCGGAACTCAAACGAATCCACGTACTCTGTTAGTGATCGAGCCGCTCATACTGGCTACCAGGACCATGCTCCCGGAGACACCTTGTTTGGTCATCTCTCGCGCAGCAGCCTGGGCAACGATGAAGGTACCAGTCAGGTTGATGTCGACGACCCGGCGAAATGCGTCGATAGAGTAATCCACGGCAGAGACAGCTCTCGAGATCCCCGCACAGGTCACGACTCCCCGCAAGGGATACCGTAACGTCGGCATGGCTTTGTCGAAGACATCACGTATCTCGTCGGCATTGGTCACGTCGGCTCTGTAGTATGTGATCTTTGTGCCATGGCGTTCAGCAATGGCTTGGACTTTGGCTGGGTGGGATGGATTGTTAGTGCTCGAGTGCCCAGAGCATCGTAGAATGAGGATTCTCTGGATGCGGTTAAGGAAAAGTCACATACCCCATCCAATCTCTGGTGGGTGTTCCTGAATGTCAAGGCAGATAACATCCCCTCCACTTTCCAGTACTGAACCGGCGACTTCGAGGCCTAGAGCACCTCCGCCTCCCGTAACTGTGTGGAGAGAACAACGATCAGACTAGATGCTTTGAACCTTCCGACTAGGGGCCTGTATGAATTTATAGATGGATCAATGCTCACTCAGGATAGTCCGTTCATCGAGTCGGAAGAGATCCCGAGTCGACACGTCAGGACCCCCAACGCGCGGTTTAGTCTCTCGATTGTCCATCTGTCAAGTCTCTGCGCTTGTTTATGTTTGCAGAAGAGAGCAGAAGAGTCGACACTGCAATGTCTCCAAAGGATGTGCTTCAACCAGAACCCACTTTGGCTTCGTTGGAAGATGTCCGTGGAATCCAAGGTCCAAAGAGCATCTCCAAGAGATTTAAACCCGTTCCCTGCCTCAAGTCAGGGAAGCGCGATAAGGATGTGACCGTTGTTGAATCGACTGCATCTCCCAGATTCGTGTCACGATGTTTGTGGAAGTCTTGTCCAAGTCAAGTATGTACATACATACATACCCCGCGGGCGAACGATGGCCAGTCTGGTGTAAAATTGGCCAGTCATTTTCTACTTCGGTCAGAAAGCCGAGTAGAGATATGGTCCGGAAGCAAACTCTCCCGATCAACTTCCTAGACGTGGACAGATAGTCTCAGACTGCTGTGAAATATATCGCTGGATAATTTGTCGCCCTGTAAGTCTCCAATTAATAGACATCGGTGACAAAGCCGTAGACGATATCTCTTTTGGCTGAATGGTCGCAAATTCGCAATTTCCATTAGGATTCACTATTTCCGTCCTACAAAGGAAGCATGTGTATCATCACGATTTTTATTGCTTTTTCTTGTTATCGCAGCAAGACGTCGAATTCGATGAGTATCTTAGCCAAGACATTGGAAACACGGCGATTCTGAGGCCAAAATCCGAGCTCAGGCACTGGCTGTCGCAGAATCAGAGAGCTGTATGAGTTGCTTGAAGTTGTCCAATGATCGACGAGGATGTTGTTCGACGGCCCGTGCAGGGGCTTATTTAGCTCACGACAGATTATCAAGTCAGCCTTCGCATGCCATCTGCTGAAGCGAGCGAATCCAAATTGGGTAAAAGAGATGAGTTCTGCATGCACATGACAGCACACGTATCTGTAGCTGACAGCAGTCAGTCCTGTCAGATTATTAATCGTATGCAGAGACGTGCCGAATGATTTGATGGCCGCTGGTTGACACCTGGTTAGCTATCGCAGGCAACAACATTTATCAGGCCTAGAACTGGCTGTCACTGCAGGCGCGACAGGACAAGATTCAGGCTGAGCCCATTGCAAGCGAGATAGAGCGCCGTTCTCGTAATATAAATTGCGATGATGACGACAACGGAGAAGGCTGAGCGAGGACGCTAACCCAAGTCGGGCAGACCTTGCGAATGGCGAAGCAGCTTGCTTGCCCTTTGCTTAGCTAAGCTTCTTATCGGCATCTCCTATTGTTATTCAACTCGGCACGGTAAACGCTGTTGGCTCCTCTTAACTCTCTCCGAGTCGGAGTCGGGACAATTTTGCTCGGTTTCCTGGATCGCTTCAGTCTTCCACATCATCAGCACTTTCAACGAGTCAATTGACTCGATTCGTGGAGCTGAGCCACACTGCCCCGCGTCCATTCATTCAATCACGACGTCAACAAAGATTGGTAACTACGGGGCAATGCCTACTAACTAACTATTTTTGAAGATGATTCTGGCTGAAAGTTTGTGAGTTGAAGAAAAATGACTCCGCCTCCGAGATCCGATTCCCGAGTTGCGAGCGGATCGGACTGAAAATGAATTGCCGGTCCGTATAGCAGACATGCTATGCTTGGAATTTATAGCGATTGTACTGTAGACCTATCTATCGCTAGTCAATCGTTAAATAAACAAACTTGAAGTCTGTCGAGTCTGACAGATGGATATTTAATTCAATTCAAATTGTTCATATTTCCTTATTTCTGCAGTATATACATACTCTCTCCCCTGTCACTCGCTCATCTTTTTTTTCTTTATCCTGTATATCAATTCTCTGTCCGGGTTACGATTACCGGCAATAATATGTCGCATAACGTATCTGATCTTGCCAGCCATCCAGACATGTCGGCAGCCACCAACATCACGCTGCTCAAACACCAGCTGAGCACGACCTGCCACCCTTACATCGAGGGCGTCAACCCTCCCTACAACTATGTTCCATCGCTGGCTGCTGGCATTGTCTTCTGCGTGCTGTTTGGCTTATCAGGAATCGTGCATGTGGTGCAGTTCGTCTGGAAGAAGAACTGGTGGTGTGTGCTCTTCACGATTGGATGTGTGGGTGAGTTTCTTTTCTTTTCTTCTTCTTGTTTTTTGTTCTCGGTGATAGTGGAAATTTTCGTACTCTTATCATTCCACTAACAATGGCGATTGCTGTTATAGTGGAAGTTCTAGGATGGGCGGCCCGGGCATGGTCTTCTCAATGCCCATACAGAATAACAGCGTTCCTCATGCAGATTTCCACTCTCATCATCGGTAAGAACTGCAATCGGTCTCGATCGTATTCTGTTTGTGGACTCTGGGCTGACTTCTTCAGCCCCAACATTCTTTACAGCCGGCATCTATGTCCTGCTCGGCCGATTCATCGTCCTCCTCGGACGCAAGTCGTCCATCCTCAGTCCGCCGCTCTACCTGTGGATCTTCTGCACCTGCGATATCATCTCGCTGGTTGTCCAAGCCATCGGCGGTGGTATGGCCTCGTCAGCAGCAGGCAAGATCGGCGGCAACACGAAGCCCGGCACGGACGTCATGGTAGCCGGTATCGTATTCCAGATGGGCTCGATCACCATCTTCGTGCTGTGCGCGGCGGACTTCCTGCGGCGCGTGATGCGGCAGAACCTGCTGCACACAATGCGCGGCACGATGTTGCCGCTGCTGTACGCCATGATCTTCTCCGTCATCTGCATCTACATCCGCAGCATCTACCGGACCATCGAGCTGCTGCAGGGCTGGTCCGGCTACCTCATCTCCACGCAGCGGTACTTTATTGCCCTCGACGGCTCCATGATGGTGCTGGCTGTGTCCGTGTTCAACTTCATCCACCCGGGCTGGTTCATGCCGCGGAAGAAAGAGATCGACTTGCAACAGGAGAATTCGGCAGAGAAGGGTGCATAGATACCCCTAATATATAGACGTATATATATATATATATGGATATCCTGTTGTTAGTCACTCTTTGCCCTTTCTCGTTTCCCATCCTATCCGATTTTTTTTTTGTTTGTTTGGACCTGTTGATGACATGTCTGTATACGATTTTTGAACCATCATGTCGATATATATACCTAGAACACCTATAGAACAACAAGAAAAATCTTATTTTCTTCAACATCATCTTCGATTCCAGATCAGACCAGATCAGATCGGATCGGATCAGATCAGATCAGATTCCTACCCAAGAGTTATTTTTGTAAGTTCGAAGTCCTTGCTAGACTCAATATTGAAAACAAGCACCAATCAAAAAAAAAAAACGATAATAAGAAATAATAATTCCAGAACTCAGAACTCAGGTGTAAAGATTGAGGTGGGCCATCGGAGCGACGGTACGATGGTAAGAAAAAAAGGGGTCAGAAGAAACCTGAGTATGTACATACATAAAATAGGTAGAAAGGCCAAAAAATAAAAATAAAAATAACGATAAAAAAATAACGATAAAAGAATAAAAAAGTATTCACAAGGACCGAAGGACCGAAGAGCCGAAGAAATGAAGTGGACTGGAGAAGAAGAAGAAGTGATATCTTTCTGCCTGCTAAAAAAAAAAGGAAAATCAAGGAATTCTTTTTGCTTCTTCAAGCATTCTGGTCTTCATCATCCCGCTATTCCCTATAATCGGAATATATAGGCCTGTCTGAAGATTGGCGGCCCCTTACAGGACTCAGGAGGTCACTAATTGGTATGCCCGAAACCACCTCTTCATGACCCTAAATATCGATATATTCAATGGCATACTACCAGCCATCTGCTCATACTCCAGGCACAGCCTCGATCCAGCCAAAGGTTAACCCGATAGTCAGCACTGCCGCGGCCCAGATTGCGCCCCATCCTGCAGAACCCTGCACATCAACCCCTTTTATCGTCCCGGATACCTGAACAATCGTGTTCAGCAAAGTAATGGCTGCCAGAAGCACTGTGCGACTGATGAGGATCCTCGCCTTCGGTGACAGCGTTCCCCACGTCCGATTGTATACCGACGTGATGAGATATTCGCCTTGGCGGTCGGGAGACTGCTTCTCAGGAGTTTCCTCTGCGGACCATCCAGCCGAGCTAACAAAAAGGAGATCACGCGCAGCATAACCCTCGACTAGGAGACTCACAAACAAACCGGGGAGCCCTGCAGGCCCAGCATGCACCGCGCGGATGTCAGGGATGTCCTCAAAATGCGTGACTAGGAACGCAGGCAACCACGTGGAGAAGCTGAGATAGATAAACACCGAGAATATTGCAGATGCCGCGACAGTAGTGTAGATAGTTGTGAGACGATCTTGGAGAATGCTGTGATTTGCGACGGATTCGGACCGGGCGTGTACCGAGCTGGGCCGGCGGAGGAGCACGAACGGGACAGTCATGGCTGTGATGTCGATCAAGAAGGATGTCACGATAGTTGTCGGCCGGACTCCATAGAAGTGAAGCAGCAAGAAGGAGGTTGGCACGTGGGTGATCAGAGTAAAGAAGGCCACGTCTCGTCCTTCCCAGCAGCAGCGTCAGTGAAAGCACGGTTTAACCCAACCAGTCCAGATCTCACCATCAAATCCCGCAATCCATGCCAGGCCCAGCTCAACTGCCCTCCATGCTATCAGGCCGCCCACTTCCCACCAGTTCTCTAGGTGCTTGCTCACGGACGACAGATCGCCGACGGTGATTGCGGAGGTGGCCGTGAAAAGAGCCGAACTCAAGACGAGGCTGCTCAGAACCAAAAGGCCAAATCTTGCCGGTGAAGGGATCTTTTCCAAGCGTGAACAGCCTAACTGTGACGCTGCATCTGAGACGCTGGGGGCTTTGCGACTCGGTCGGCGGGGACTACCCGTTGTTGTTTTACGACTCGACATTGCTGGCCGAAACTATCTCCTGATTTTCTTTCAAGTTTTATCCGAGTAAGGAGCTGAATCGTGGGTCTGTGCGATGTACGTAATACGGTGAAAAAATGATGAGGAGAGGAGACAGGGTCGTTCGTGGATCAGATCGCAAGTTGCGAGGTGCATCGCGTGTGTTTTTTGCCATTTGGGGCGTCTGTTGATGGTTGGATGATGTCACTGAAGCCGCGCCGAAAGTGGAAAGCTCCGTCCAGCGCTAACCCCATGGATAGTTGGAAACAATCTCCGAGATCTTACTGAGGTACATGTACATAGACAGAGCGTTTATACTACTAATAAGCTCTATACAGGGGTATTAACTATTATCCTTGTCTTTGTCTTTCTCTGCAACAGCGAATTCGACAGTCCCAGATTCCCGGCCTCGAGCATCGCGCACCACAATCCGGTACTTACCCTGGTTCCAGAGGTCCTTGATCGTGACCTCCCGAGTCCTTCCCAAGCTCTCAATTTCTGCAATGCGATCCAGGGTCTTTTTGAGATGCTCGTCAAACCCGGGCTGCGAGCAGATCTCCCGAAAGGCTCTTTGCATGGGAACTGAGTGAGCCCGAACCATGGCCTTGGAGTCGATCGCAAAGAGGTTATCGTGGTCGTAGCTTTGGATGAAGTCGGCTCTCGTCATCACCTGTCGTGCCTCATGAAGCGGCATCTGGGGCAGAATGTGGCCATGTTCCGCATCGTACGTATTTTCCATCTGTTTCTCGCGATCAACAAGAGCCTTTGCGAGAACCATAGCTGCAGACTGTGACGATATCAGCCCCTGACGGCCACATAACTTTCTAGCATGCGAGGGAATAGCGTACAGAGTATTTCTGCTCGTCCATCACATCGTCATCCATCTCTGCTCCTAGAATCCAGCAACGGTTGAGAAACCAAGTCTTCTCAGTCTCGTAGATATGCTGACACGCCTTCATCATATCTTCCGACTTTGCGACTCGATTCAGAAACGACAGCCGCCCACCGACTTGATCGTAGACCTTCTCCAGGATGTCCCGTGGAGCGTCCTCCCCGCGATATTGTTTCCGAAACTGTTGAAGAGCTGCCATTGCTCTCTGTTTGGGGAGATCGAGAATGGGTATGACTTCCATCCGTGTCGCATATCTCTTCAGCCGCTCATAGACCCAGTAATCGTCACTATTGAAGACTGATATCATTTAGTTTCCGTAAAATAAGCCAGACTGGTTTGAAGCCATATCTTACTCATCGTGACAAGATTGCTGGCTGCCCATTGCTCCGCTCTTTGCTGCATCATTTCGAGAAGATCTCGGCCGTCCTCGTCATCCCTCACCAAATGAGTGCTGTTAATAATGAGGATCAACGGAGGCTCGCCTTTCCTCCGTCTCCGGAGAGCCACCTTTTCAAGCTTGTTGAACGCCCGCTCGATGTCGAGCAGAGCTGTGGTGTCGCGGGGTCCCTTGATGCTGAAAAGGCTACCGATGTAACTGTAAAAGTGTGAGGAAGCTGACCTTCAAACCTCTGTCTGACGATCACGAGATCACATACTCTTCATGAAACTCAAAGTCCAACGCCTTTCCTAATCGTATTCGAAAAATTTCCAAATCGGCATGGGCTTCGACCATGGCAATTCTCTCTCCGTTGATCTTGCGCATAGCGTTCAAAAGAATAGACGTCTTGCCCGTGCCCTTCTCGCCGATCAGGAGGTAATAATGCCCTCTGGTGCTTCCGTCCACGATGCGGTCGATCTTTTCTTGCTCGTCTCGCAGGACCCAATGTTCCGTATACCTGCGCTCCTCCTCCTCAGGGCTGACACCGGCAACCTCGAGGGCAGGATCTCCCGGCTTGAAGGCATTGTCTATTTTCTCTAAGATGAGATACTTATAGTACTGATGGTACGAATATCCCGCAATCCTGCCCCGAGGTTAGCATCTAGATTCATCAAACTATGAAGAACACGAAACGGCTGTATTCCGCACCCTAGAACACTGATGGAGGCACATGTGGTCGCGGCTGTCTCGAGCATTTTCAGCATTGTCGATTTCAAGTTCGGTCCCGAGTCGCGATTTTGGCCTTTCCCTCCCTCCTCTTCTGCGCCATCTTGGTTGACTATGTCTTGAGGGCCAGTCGAGGCACGTCTTACGCTGTAAAATGGGACTGATCTGGGGCAACGCCATGTGCCCACATTTCTCCTCAAGTCGAAAACTAGCGACTTCCGGATAATAAGCTTCGAATGCATCTTGTTGAAGCTACTGCAATTTGGAGTGCTTCAAGTGGTGCGTCCCTGGCTGAACGCAAGCATGAATTCAAATATTGAAGAAATATGAAACAAATAACCAGTGAAAGAGAGACGGCGGTTGTTTGGGATTTGAAAATCCCCAGCTTGGAGACTTGGTGATGACGACTGCCCGCTGGTTGCGTCGTAGTATGAAAATCATGAAAAAGGATTTAATGAATGACTTGAATTAAATAAATTAATTAATTAATTTAATTATTTGATTATTACAGAAGGTAAGGAGTGTACGGAGTAGAAAAGCGAGATATCCATGAATGGTTCGAACTCCCAAACCAGCTGTCTGCTGGAGCTTGACCAACTGGCGGTGGTCCTTGGCTCGGAGGTTGAGCCTTGGCGTTCTTGCAGGCAAAAACAAGGCACGGGACGCTCAAGCCCTGCCGAGACCGTTATGCGCACACGACACAACAATCTTCCAACGCCAGTGCTGGATTGATCTTATAATGGTCGTAACACGAGCATTTCTATGCAGCTGGTCGAACTAGGATCTGTCGATACCAAAAAAAAAAGAATGCAACGTTCCTACCCCAGACCCTTGAGATTGACAAAGTCATATTTTGGCAGGGAGAGAAGGCACAAAGAAAAGGGTGAATAAAATACCGAAGAAGTTAGTTGCAGATAAAGTTCTTCGAAAACCAGCCTCCAATGTGAATCCTCCACATAAGAACCTTGAAGCTTGGACGATTAGCCCTGATTTGATTAGCTGGTTGACAAGTCTGATTTTTCCCCAGTATTTTTGCTGTACAGTAGTCCTTGTCTTTTTATACCATATTCTTTGCCATGCCTTCTGTATTCCTCCTGTAAATTATTAACAAACCATACCATTCTTGATAAGGTAGCGATAATCTTAGATCTAGATACAGTAGTAGATCATAATATTCTCGGCACACATGCCGTGCCAGACAAGGCTTGGTGTTGGCAATAATGCATGGCAGTCGGAGGACGTCATGTGGAGATCCCTCTGCCCCGACCAGTAGCAGTGGTAGCCGCCCGAGCACTTCCGATGCCTTTCTCCCGGTCCCCGCGCCCGCGAAATTTTTCTCTGGAATCTGGTTGCCATCTTGCAGAACATCGTCCCTGTCTTTTATTCTTTTCCTTCTTTCTCGTCTTCTGTCAATTATTTCCTGGGGATCGGGGGATTGATTTCCTTTTGATTGCCCAACCTTGTTCTGCATTCCTCCTGTCGTCCGTTCGTCATCGACCAGCTGTCATTCCTTCCATATTCTGGTTCGCTTCCTCCGGATTGCTACCCCAGCTATAATGGAGTCACGCAATGGAGAATTGGAGCACTCGAAAGGTTCGTCGTTGGTTCTTCGGCTTTTTTTACTGCAACCCTTGCGGCAAACGCCAGTGTCGTCAGTTGTATATCCGGCTTGCTAAGAATTTCTTTCGACTTTGCAGAGGCTCCCCAATCTCAGCCAGAGGAGAAGCTCACGAATGGAGACCATGCTGAGGAAGGGCGTGAGGAGGACCAAAACGGAGGAGGTATCTTAACATTGTTCTCCCTAGCATGTTATTCCATTGCGTCCTTTTACTAACGGATGTGCTCTCCGAAGGGGTGTTTCAGATTTCCGTGAAGCTCCCTCACGAGCCTTACAAGATCCAGGTGATGGTAAATTTTGGCTCCCAATTGCGATTCCTGCAAAAGATCTTCTAATTTGTATTTTGTGTCCAGGTATCAAGCCAGGAGCAGGTTCAGGACGTCCGGCAATCCATTGTCGAGTTGCCCGGCACGTTCCAATACACCTGCTTCCATCTGGAGTTCAACGGGCAACGTATCAACGACTACGTTGAGTTGTCCGAGGTGAAGGGTCTTAAGGCAGACTCGGAGATAGTGTTGGTGGAGGATCCATATACCGAAAAGGAGGCTCGGATGCACGTTATTCGCATCAGAGAGCTGATAGGTGCGGCCGGCGACCGCGTGGACAACCTGCAGGGCATCTCCGCTGGTTTGTCTCTCCATGACTCGGTGGCGAGCGAAGAGGAAGCCACGGGTAAGGCGCATCCTCTTGCCGGCTATGACCCGAACGCTCCTGGCACTCTCAACACCATCCTGCCTCGTGCCCAGAATCCTCCTCCGAAGACAGTCAAGTCCATCTCTCTTTCTCCTTGGAACCCCCCACCGTACCACCTCCGCCAGAAAGGCCATCTCCTGTATCTGCAGGTGACCACGAACGAAGGGGAGCAACACCACATCACCTCCCATGTTTCGGGCTTCTACGTAAATAAGTGCTCGAACAGCAAATTCGATCCTTTCCCCCGTCCCCCGCCCAAGAACTACAGCGCTCATTCCCTGCTCACCTTGATCTCTCAGCTGTCGCCCTCGTTTAACAGCGCATTCCGGGCATTGCAGGAGTCAAACAACAAGCGAGATCTCCTGACGACATTCCCTTTCCAAAATGCTATACCTAACAGCCCCTGGTTGGTATCACCGACTGCAGCTGCGCTGCAGGCTCATCAGCCAGATGTCACCCGATCTCAAGAGAATTTCTTAATATCAGGCGTGGATAACTCGGAGACCCTCCGTGACTGGAACGAGGAGTTCCAAACCACCAGGGAGCTGCCGCGCGAAAATGTTCAGGACCGAGTTTTCCGGGAGCGGCTGACATCGAAATTATTTGCCGATTATAATGATGCTGCTGCGCGGGGCGCTGTGTTGGTGGCGAGGGGTGAGGTTGCCCCGTTGAACCCCACCGAGGGCAGGGACGCCCAGATTTTTGTGTATAATAACATCTTCTACTCCTTCGGCGCGGATGGTGTGGGAACGTTCGCTTCGGAAGGCGGTGACGAAGCTGCACGCGTGGCTGTTGGGAAGGATGTTCTGGGTATCAAGGCAGTGAATCAACTGGATATCCCAGGCCTCTTTACCCCAGGAACTGTTGTGGTCGACTACCTTGGGAAGCGCATAGTGGGTCAGAGTATTGTGCCTGGTATCTTCAAGCAACGAGAACCTGGGGAGCACCAGATTGACTACGGTGGTGTGGAAGGCAAGGAGGTCGTGGCGGAGCATCCTGATTTCGTCCCTGTATTTGAGAAGCTTTCCAAGGCTCTGCGAGTGAAGAAGCACCCTGTCTGGGATAAAGACGGTAAACGCCATGATCTCGAGGGCAGTGTCGAGACGAAAGGGTTGCTAGGTACGGACGGACGGAAATATGTCCTGGACTTGTACCGTATCACTCCTCTCGATGTGTTGTGGGCAGAAGATGAGGGGAATGAAAACTACCCTCATCGCATGTCCGTCCTTCGCCTCGAGCTGGTTGAATCGTACTGGAGGTACAAGATGACCCAGTATGTCAGGGAGGAAGTCGAGCGCCGTCGAAAGAAGAAGGCTGAAGAGAAAGCCGCGGCGAACGAGGACAAGCCGGAAGCTGGCGAGTCGAAAGGCGAGGCTGCCGAGAAGAGCGAGGAGGCGCTTGAACCGGAGAGAGTTGATATCTCTGGATTCAACCTCGCGCTCAACCCCGATGTTTTCAGTGGCCAGGTTCCCCAGACCGAGGAAGAAAAGGAGGAGTGGGCACAAGACGAGAAGGAAGTTCGCAGTGCTTGTGACTATCTGAGGTCCAAGGTCCTTCCCGAGTTGATTCAAGACCTCCATGATGGAGATGTCGGCTTCCCGATGGATGGACAGTCTCTCAGCCAGCTCCTTCACAAGCGTGGTATTAACATCCGATACCTGGGCAGATTGGCTGAGATGTCCCGGGAGAAGGGTCACCGGCTGCACGCTTTAACGGTTCTCGTGATCCAGGAAATGATTGCTCGTGCCTTCAAGCATATTGCGAACCGTTACCTTCGTCATTTGCCTCCTCCATTTGCGGCCTCCTGCATTACCCACCTGCTGAATTGTCTGCTTGGAACGGACGTTAATCCAAAGCCTCAGCCAGATATCGATGAATCTCTTCGGAAGATCTATCCTGAAGGCGATTTCTCCTTTGAAACTGTTGATCCGGAAACTCTCAAGGCAGAGATTGAGAAACAGGTCAAGATCAGATACCGATTCACGCTCGACTCTGACTGGAGCAGCTCCTTGAGGCATTTGCAGCTGCTCCGTGACATCGCCATCAAACTGGGCCTTCAGCTGGCTGCTCGGGACTTTGTGTTCACCAAATCCCAGCTTCAAACCCAGGAACCCCCTGCTACTGAGAATGGCGTCAACGGGACTGGCCATGAGGAGACAAGCAAGAAGAAGAAGAAGAAGTCGGGAGATAACGTTTCGCCGGCTCGTACGGCGGCTGCTAAACCCATCACCACATTTGTGCCGGATGATATTGTGAACATCGTTCCCCTGGTCAAGGATGCTGCTCCCAGAAGCGCTCTCGCTGAGGAGGCTCTGGAAGCGGGACGTATCTCTTTGATGCAGGGCCAGAAGCAGCTTGGCCAAGAGCTTATCTTGGAGTCTCTGTCTTTGCACGAGCAGATCTACGGCATTCTCCATCCGGAAGTCGCCAAGCTGTACCACCAACTCTCCATGTTGTACTATCAAACGGATGAGAAGGATGCCGCCGTGGAGCTGGCCCGTAAGGCGGTTATTGTCACCGAACGCACATTGGGCGTTGACTCGGCAGACACTATCCTGAGCTATCTCAATCTCAGCCTCTTCGAGCATGCTACAGGAAATACCAAGACGGCCTTGGTGTACGTCAAGCATGCCATGGATCTCTGGAAGATCATCTATGGGCCTAACCATCCTGATTCCATCACCACCATGAACAACGCTGCTGTCATGCTGCAACACCTCAAGCAGTATCCGGACTCTCGCAAGTGGTTCGAGGCCTCTCTTACCGTCTGCGAGGATCTCTTTGGCAGGCAGTCCGTCAACACGGCCACGATCTTGTTCCAACTTGCCCAAGCGCTGGCTCTGGACCAGGACTCCAAGGGCGCTGTGAACCGCATGCGTGATGCCTACAACATCTTCCTGAACGAACTTGGACCGAATGACCGCAACACCAAGGAAGCGGAAAGCTGGCTCGAGCAGCTCACCCAGAATGCCGTCTCTATCGCGAAGCACGCCAAGGACATCCAGGCTCGCAGGCTTCGCAGGGCCAATCTGAGCACGCGTGTTTCGCTGGGAACTAAGCCTCAGCCCCAGGTTGGCCAGTCGGCACCAGAAGCTGCCAATGGGAAGGAGACAAACAACAAAATCGATACCCGAAGCATCGACGAACTGTTGAAGTTCATTGAGGGAGGAGACTCCAGCACTTCACGGCAACAAAAGAAACGTGGCACTCCAAACCCGAAGCTCAGGGGCTCCAAGCGGTCATCTAAGTGAGCGTCTTCTTTCCAGCCTGTATCATATAAAAAGATCTTTGTTTTCCGTTGATTTTCAATCTTTGTTACCAGTGAAATCTTATATGCATGGCGTGATGTGATTCCTATGAGGTAGATGACCACGGTCGGCTGGACGCGGGGAATGTATACTATATTGGAAGCATCTCTACTCCTTTCTTCTTCTGGGAAGTTTTGTCCTCTCTACCATTTGTGGAGATCTGCATCAGCAACGGTTATGCCTTATGTTTATGTCCCCTTTCACGATGAGGCTAGAGAACGACGTATACAGAGAAGGCTGTGTCTAAAGCACGTCCTGTATGTATTATTATTGTCACGTGTTTTCTTGATTCAACATGCGGAATTGATCGAATTGATCTTCACGAGGATACAATGTGACCCGTATAGACAAGAGCATCATCTAATATAGCCCAAACTGTTATGAATTTTTCGTGTCATTTTAAGTTGGGTGACTGCTGCGCCACACACTAGCTCCAGAACTTCTAGTTCCAGGGCTGGGAAGCACGCTTGCTCCTTTAGGTAAGGTACCTGGAACCCTGTGGCGCATCAACCAGTCGGCAGGCGCGATCCCCCCGGAGAAGCTTTGGTTCCTGTCGCATGTTTACATTTCCAAAGGTTTGCATTCTCCCCTCCGCCATTATTATTCGAACAGCACATACAACCCTCAGCTTGTATCTCAACCCAAGCATTTATACTTCTTTGGGCCATATTCGAATTAGTATAATTTATTGACGATAAAGATACTACTCGCATATAATTCCCAACCACGAATTCCTTCCCTCGCGCCTGGAAGCGGTTTTTGAATGATGGACCGCTTTTGAACCTGAATTGTCGGGTATGACCTATCATTTTTGCTGATCTACAGACATTGAGATGCTGATTCATCTTCTTTTGTTTCTTTTTCTTAACAGGTGACACCACTTCCTTTCCTGGTTACGCGCTCCTGCCATGGATGATGTTTATGCGACAGCAAGATGGGGCAATCGGGTGTTACGCCCTTTGACCTCACTCTACCACCGTCTCGGAAAATATAGGGAGATCCAGTCACTCGATGTATCACGGCAGAAATCGGTTGACGACCTCGATTTGCATACGGCGCATGTTCGCACGTTTCCTAGGAGAGCGGATAATCGCGACGGTTTCTCTGATTCTGAATGCGGCGGCGACGATCCGTCGTGGGTGCCGGGAAAAACGGACAAAAGGCGCATCAAACACAAGTATGCTGTCCGAGGAGAGAAAGCTCGAGGCAGACGCCGCATCAGGTCGGTTCTGCGCAGCCCCGAAGTGCAAAGAACATTGCCCGGTGCGATCGAGATCGCTACGCCATTGATCACCGGAAAGTCAACAGACAAGCTGGCGCAAATAAGGGAAGAAGAGGTTGGGTCTGCACATTGTGAACTAGCAGCAAAAAGGAGGACTCTGTCTCATTCTCCTGACAGATCACAGCAACAGAAAGTATTAGAGAAGAGGACGAGGCTACTCAAACAGTCTAGGTTCTTTCAACACGACAGTCTGTGGAAGGCATCATTGGACTCATCCAACGATGCTAATTACATCGACATTGTTCGCCATCTAGACCGCTTGTTTCTCAACTTTTTGGAAAAGACGCGTATTGTGGATTCTCATCGTGCCAGCGGCAGATGTCGGTCTCTTTTGTCGATGGTGATGCGCCGTCTTCCAGAATTCATAGCCGAGGAGCAGAGGCTGCATGATGAATCGGATGACGAGGAGGATGTAGACATGGCGGACGCATACTTCACGGAGCTGGAGGCGGCCTACGGCTCCAGTACCAAGGGATGGCTGCCACTTCGCGAAGCCGTGCGCGCCCAAGGGATCTACCTGGTCTCCAACATGATCAAGGAAAGCTGGGTCACTTATCTTACAGCACTAAGTCTTATCGAAAAATGCATACACGCTGGGGAGTATGACGCTGTCGAGACACTCCTGTCAAATCAGCTACTTGCGATCAATCACTACGATTATCCGGATGCATTCGATCCTTGGAGATCAGTTGAGTTGGGCCGCGATCCAGTGAAGATCTTGCATAACTATTGGGTATCATCTCGACATAACTCTTATGTTTTCGGCGAGCTGGAGAAACTGCTGCTTCGTGGAGCGATCCCTCCGGAGTGGATGGTGACGACCCCTTGGAAGAGTTGCATGGCTTCTGCGACCAGCTCCCTGTCCCTAAACGATCATGACTCTGCGGCAGCCACACGGTTGATCGAGGCGGTCATTCTTTCTGCGAGTGGCATTTACCCAAACATGGGTACTTCAATGATTGGGACGCGCCGACGTTCTCTTTGGCATGTCGCCCAGCGAGACACTCGTTCTGCCGCACCAACAGGGCATGATCCTCAAGTTGGCCGTGTGCCATGCCCCATATATATACAGGACGCTCTTAGTAATCTGATTGCCAGTCTTATCACCGCCGTTTGTGGAATGCACTTTGTTCGGGCTGATGATGATGTGAGAATGGGGAACCTGCTTAAAGGATTGGCTCTTGTGGTTGAGCGTGAAATTGAACTTCAACCTCCTGGCCGCAAAGACGATATTCCGGTATTCCACTCTCTTCGAAGAGGCTATGTTCTTCTGGGCAACTATCTGTTACTCTGTAGCTCCCAGCAATCCGGCCCTCAGAGTTCGGACGCCATTCTCACAGAGCGCCTGGGATCTTTCCTCTGGTCCCTGTGCGGCCAGCGGGAAATAATCAAGGAACTATCGGCCTTGGTCGGCCAGGTTGTATGCTGCTGTGAAAGAGGGGGCGAACGAGAGCGAAGCCGTAGAGCTCGACAGTTTTGCGCGAGGTTTCTGCAGTTCGAGCCACATGGCAAGGGCAATCTCTCGTTGTTCCTGGGTAAGATTGCGGTGGAAGTTGCGATGGATTTTGCACAATTGAGCCAAGACCCTGATGATCATGCATGGGCCGCGGACATACAGGAAACGTTCGCCGCTGCCCAGCGTCGTTCCAAGTTCTGTGGCAGCGACAACTCCAATCCGCACCCTACGGATCGGGCTATGCTGCCGTTTAGATGGGAAGAAAGCATTGGCGAATGGGTTGCGAGTACGCCTGTCGGCAGAACAAAGGTTGTGCAGTCGAACGTTCCATTGAAGCCAATGATCGTAATCCCCAAGCGACCGCCGTCTTCTGATCAGCTGTCCACCAACAGCGAAGGGTCTTTCTCCTCCGAAGACCAGGCCTCCAGCATCACTTCGTCCGTCCCTTCTTCATCTTTAAAGAGGACTGAGCGGGATTGCGACATGTCCAGTCCAATAAAGAAAAGGGCTCGAAGCATGTACGATGCGCGATCCCAACAATGCCCTCAGTTGGCAAGGGAGCGTGGCTGCGTACCGGGTTTTCCTGGCAATAATGCAAGACGTAAACCTCGTGTGCCGGAGTCGGTGTGCAGCGATGATTCTTCAGATATCTTGTTGACAAGTTCTCCCAAGATATCGTCAGACGGAAAGACGTCCGACATGTTTCTGGCTCGAGAACCGGACTCGCATGGGAGTTCAAACATTGAAGTGGTGATCTTCAACCGCAGAGGGCCTGACTTGGCACCGGCCCCAGTAATAGATCGTGGTGGGCGTTGTCTCCCTCGTCGACAGGCGCCTGTCAAACCGGCACCCCGGTTATCATGTCCATCTCAGCGAAGACATCTCGTCATCCCCTGCTCTGAAGACGAAGAGAGTGATGACGAACTCAGTTTTCTCTGACGGATATTCACCTGCGGCGCTGATTGGTCTCACTAACGGGGTCTTTGACTGCCTGTAGGCACTTTTGGGTGCGACTGCATCCACTAGGTGCCGATGACCATTTTAGGTGTTACAGGTTATATTATTGTCCCGTCATGGGTAGAGCACAGTTTATGACGAGGCTTTTGTTTGGTTTCTGGTCTTGCTTTTCCTTTTTCTTTTATTATTTGGAAATTTCTCTTGGTGATCCTTACAGCATTCAGTGCTGGAAACCACAAGCGGAGTTCGCATCATTTTTCTTGACGTCTTTTGGGTACGAGTTTCAAAACAGGGCATTGGGTGACAGAGTCATGATACCCCGAAGGACTTTGTTTATTGCTGTTCGAATTGGATCTTTGTGCAAGCGATTGGCGCTTTGGGTAGACTCTGCTTGGCTTCTCTAGAAATAATATCTGTCCTGATGACGAAGATCCTGGCATACAAATTTCGAACAAACTGAGCTGGTTCTCGATTGGCAGTAGGAAACTGTTCTGATGGCGTCATGATGCTACTTGCTGCTTCCGCGACAACGTAAGCCTCCCCGACAGTTTGTGTCCACGTAAGGCGGCGGATCATTGATTATTCGCTGGCGGTGGTTCTGGTGGCTGGGGCACACGAAATTTCGAACGGGATGACGAAGTCTGTTGATTACAAGGGCCTTGTGTTTTAGTCTTTCTTTCTTTTTCTTTTTCTTTTTCTTTTTCTTTCTTTTCTTTTCTTTTCTTTTTTTTTTCCCCCGTGAAGAAATATCGATTTTTCCTGGGATAGTTTTGGCGCGTACCATCGACATCAGATGGATACTACTCTAGAGTAGACTGCCAGGGAATCTAACGGTGGCAAGTATCTTATCGAGATGGCAGGGTGACATTGGCAGTGATTAGTTATTATTCTTGCATTATTATTGAGGAATAGTTATTAGTTTATGCACTGTAGGTACAGAGTACTTAATGTGCACGTATTCCCATTTGCATAATCGTTATCGGTAGAGAAGCTTAGGCCAGAAAACGATCCATCCCTATATATCTGATGGCTATATGGAGCACTCTGTACGGAGTATTATGGTATCGATATCCAGTCTCTGGATGACCTTGCTGGCGGGGATCCATCGGGCAGCGGCATGCCAAACAGGGTTTAATTAGGGAGGATGATTGGTAACAGCCTCGAGGGGTTGCGCGCCTGCCGTTGGACTCTGACGGTTCCTGAGCATCGCTGGCGGTTTCAGCTCCGCCACTGATCTCCCTCCCAAAGTCCCAGGCGCCCTTGCAGAAGTGCATCTGTGTTTCGCCTACCTGTTAGGTACAGGTGACTGGTCCAATGCCTTCTCCACTGCTGCCCGAGGACTGTCTCTGTCTCCATCATAAAAGATCGATCCACTGCTGGCGTGACCTGTGCAGTCACTGTCGTGGCTACCGGGTGACTGGTCGCAGTTTCAAATTGATCATTGTTTCTTGTTTCTTCCCACGATGACTGGCGTAGCAGAGACCGCGATGGAGATAAGCGGTCTCCACTGTATCACCATCATGCGTTGTCGATGCTGCTAATCAATCAGTCTTATCCCCCAGCCCTTCACTCACTGCCCTCTCTCTCTCCTCTTTTTTTCTTCTCGTCGCTCTTTTCTATTCTTCGCTGGTAGGTGACAGTTTCTTTTTCTTTCTTTTGGACGACAACTACCGTCCTTTTTCGTCTTATTTCATCTTCATTCTTCCTTCCCTTTTTGGCCGCTTTTGGCCTGTTTCTCAAGTGGCTGGGTTCCATTTACCTACATTCCTTTCGTTGCCCTAACGAACTGGCACATCCCTTTACTTCCACAAAAATAAGGAAAAGACAGCCCCTAGTTTGGGTCTTCGTTGAATGTCATAACGCTGGTTTTTGGTTGTCTGACTTGCAACCAGTCCTTCACTAGAACATCACCTACAGGACCACCCATATCACGTTGCAAGCAATACAATCACATCGACCTTTCTTCAGCCGTGCTTGTCCTCGGCTTTACCTTCGTTGTCAAAAGAGCTGGTCTCATCCCGGTTGAACCTTTTCCCCTTCTTTTCGAATCCTGCAGCAAGAACAGTCTGGCACCATGAGTGCCTTTTATCTCTTGATCCCTCTTGCCGGTCTGGCGGTCGCAGCCCCAGCAGAGAAAGGGAGTGGTAGCAGTGGCAGTGCGGGATCTGGAAAGAGTACTGCGTCGACGACTGCCGGTAGCGGAGGAAGTAACAATGATCAAGCATTCTACGACCGACTCCAACTCGACTACGCTCGTCTCACCCTGGCGGTGATGGCCGCTGCAGCCGCTCTTTTCTTCCTGTGGCAGACATCGATTCGGATCTCTGCCCACCTCAGACGCCTCACCAGTCTCAACAATGACACTCAGCGGTACTTTGCTCGAGGGGATTCCCGAATGGCATTGCTGAAGGAGCACGTCATCTACGCCCCTCTGTTCCGGACTCGACACAACCGCGAATTCCAGTTGTCCCGTGCCATCAGCATGGGCACCCTTCCGAGTCGTTTTCAGTCCATCTGTCTCGCGGCCCTGGTGGCCCTGAATGTCACTCTCTGCGTCATTAAAACCCCCTTCGGTCAATCTGAAAGTACCGCAGGCGAAATCCTCAGGAATCGAACCGGCACCTTGGCTACCGTCAACTTGATTCCGCTCGTGATCTTGGCGGGTCGAAACAACCCCCTGATTCCTCTCCTAGGGTTGTCATTTGACACCTGGAATTTCTTTCATCGTTGGCTCGCGCGAATTGTAGTTCTGGAGTCTGTCACCCATACCTTGGCCTGGATGATCCCCAAGGTTCAGCTCGGTAAGTCCTGGCCCCCAGGGTACGTACCGGTGCAAACACGCTAATATGTCTTTCCGTTTTCTTGCGACAGACGGTGGCTGGCCCACTGTTCTGACTGAATTCCGAGAAAGTTACATGATAATTACCGGTTTGGTGGTACGTATCATTGCAGGAAGAAATCTGGATCTGCTCTCTAATTGCTATTAGGCTATCTGTGGCTTTACTGCTCTGGCCCTTCACTCTTTCTCCGCCTTGAGACATGCCTTCTACGAAACGTTTCTCCATCTCCACATCGCCTTTGTACTGGTTGCTTTTATCGGTCTCTGGTACCACTTGGTTGACAAACCACAGCAAAGTTATCTGCTTGGTGCGCTGGTTATGTGGGGTCTCGAGGTAAGTTCTTTCTTTGGTCCAAGCGAGACTCAGCGCGGATCTGACTCTCCTCAAGCGATTCACACGCCTCGCCATCATCGTCGTCCGGAATTTTGGCAAGGGACGGACCACTGCCACAGTTGAAGCCCTGCCCGGCGATGCGATGCGGATCACCTTGAAGATGGCACGGCCGTGGGAGTTCAAGCCAGGCCAGCACATGTACTTGTATATCCCATCAGTCGGACTGTGGACCTCGCACCCGTTCAGTGTGGCGTGGAGTCAACCGGAAGAGCTGATCACCGACGAGAAGGGCCTGGTCATGTCCCAACAAGATCTTGTGGCTTTGCAGAAGAACACCATCTCTCTTCTTGTTCGTCGCCGGACCGGATTTACTAACAAGCTTTACAAACGCGCCGAGGAAAGCGTTGGTGGGCGAATCTCACTGCCGGCATTCGCTGAAGGACCATATGGAGGTATTCACAATCTTGATTCCTACGGAACGCTTCTGCTGTTTGCGGGGGGTGTGGGCATCACCCACCATGTGCCGTTTGTACGCCATCTCGTTGCCGGTTTCGCTGATGGCACGGTTGCGGCTCGTCGCGTCACCCTCGTGTGGATCATCCAGTTCCCTGAACACCTCGAGTGGATTCGCCCCTGGATGACGACCATCCTCGGTATGGAGCGTCGTCGCGAGGTTCTGCGCATCATGCTCTTCATCACCCGACCACGGAACACCAAGGAGATTCACAGTCCGAGTGCCACGGTGCAGATGTTCCCTGGCCGACCCAATATCGACACGTTGATCGACATGGAAATCGAACACCAGGTCGGCGCCATGGGGGTCATGGTCTGTGGCACTGGCAGTCTTAGCGACGATGTGCGACGTGCATGTCGCAAGCGCCAGACGATCAGCAATATCGATTTTATCGAAGAGAGCTTCTCCTGGTAGACATGCTCCTGCGACTTACGCGTACCTGTCTGCTTGGATTATTGGATTTCCCCTCCTGTTGTCGTGACAGACGGCGTGAATAAATTTCAAACGAATGGAAACCCCTGGTCCCATTATCTCCCGTGGTATGATTCAGGTTGCTCTTCGTTTTGAATTTTTTTTTGATTTGGACTCTATTCTTCTTCATACTGAAATGGCTCTCTTTATTTACTTGGGAATATGGTGTGTACATATGAAATTCTCGAACCAGCGATCAAGATCTCTGGCAGTTTGAGTGACCTTGAAAGTGCGCTCTGACGCAGACGCTCGGATCTTTTGAAAAGCAGCAACACAAAATACAATCTGGTTTCTACCTATCAGTCAGCCGAGATTCACTTCACTTTGGCCATCCATCAAATCCATTCGCTAGAACCGCATTTAACAGCTACCCCCAAAGAACCATAGAATATGAGATTTGTAATCATATCAGGCCCGTAGAACTTACCCGTGATTATTATTAATACCCGAAAGCAAATTTATATGGGCCTCGGGATATGAGGGGATCCCGAACCCCACCTGCCCACGGCAAGTTCTTGGGGCAGTCAAAAGTATGACCTCATTGTATTAGACACGTGCATAATATATAGACATCAAGTGTAAGAAGCCCCGTTCATTTCTGCCATCAATTTCACCTCCGATTTTATTTTCTTGTCATTGACTCGACTCGACAAACCAGTCTCGTCAGTTCGAGGAGTTTATTGTACTGTACATACGTAGGAACTAGTCGGGTACCTGGCTTTTTTTTACTCCGTGTTCTCTCTCTTGGATACAACCTAATTGGAACCTTTGTGGATTTGTCAGCTACGGTCACTTTTCCCTCAACTAGGTACCTCTGGGGACATACACCATATACATATACCTAGCTGTGCATTAATTGTTTAGCTGCTCTTCATTCTTCAACAGCACAGTCGCTATCTTCCACGGCAATTTCTTCTTTCTATCTTCCTTCTCCCAGTCATAAGTCTCAATACAATCACCATGAGCGGCACCAAGACCCCGGATATTACCCTGTATACGGCCCAGACTCCTAATGGGATCAAGATCTCGATTGCGCTGGAGGAACTAGGGTGAGTGAGCTCGTTATCTGCAGTCATTATCGCCTTGGAGCCGCAACTGTGTAGACTGACAATTGCCTTTTGCGTGTTTCTTCCAGGATTCCGTATAAAGTTCATAAGATTGAGCTTAGCAAGAACGTTCAGAAGGAGCCGTACGTATTATGTTTACCTTGTGGGAAAGAGATAAGCTACTAATAGCATTGATTGCTCTAGCTGGTTCCTTGAAATCAATCCCAACGGACGGATCCCCGCTATTACGGACACGTTCGAGGACGGCCGACAAATCCGGCTGTTCGAGTCCGGAAGCATCCTGCAATACCTGGTCGATCAGTACGACAAGGACTACAAGATCTCCTACCCGCGAGGCACGCGCGAGTACTACGAGATGAACAACTGGCTGTTCTTCCAGAACGCCGGCGTGGGCCCCATGCAAGGACAGGCGAACCACTTCAACCGCTACGCGCCCGAGCGCATCGAGTACGGCATCAACCGCTACGTCAACGAGACGAGACGCCTCTACGGCGTCCTCGACAAGCACCTCGCCACGTCCAAGTCCGGCTATCTCGTCGGCGACCACGTCTCCATCGCGGACATTGCGCACTGGGGGTGGATCGCCCACGCCGGCTGGGCGGGCGTCGATATCGACGAATTCCCGCATCTCAAGGCGTGGGAGGAGCGCATGCTGAGTCGGCCGGGTGTCGAGAGGGGACGGCATGTGCCGGACCGGCATACCATCAAGGAAATCCTCCAGAATAAGGAAGAGTTGGAGAAGCATGCTGCGGAGGGCAGGTCTTGGGTTCAGAGGGGGATGGCGGCTGACGCGCAGAAATGAGGATCCTATCGATCATTCATTCATTTCCAGTTGTACATGCTACAGGTGGCCACAAGCTCTGTTGATTGATTCCCTGATTCTCTTTGGCGAGATGCAAGTGAATAGGCACATATATAATGTGCAGTTCAGTACGGAGGTGTGGACCAAAAGAAACGAGGAACGCTAAATTAGCTTGTAATTATTAGTTGTTTTCGGATTGAAAGATTTGGTATTATGTAATGATATCAACTAACCATTTTAGGAATAACTGTAATCTACTATACAGACTATGATTGGGAAATAAGAACGCCACCAATTATATGCTGGATATCGGTGACACTAGTAAAATGCGAGCCAATAAAAGGTACAAAAAGATACACTATTATTAACATCATAACAGGACCAATTCCATTTAAAATACACACTAATCCATATTAATTTTAGCGCACGTTGTTTTTTTTGGTCCACACCTCCGTACATGTAGTATGAATTCATGCTGGAAAATGATTTCTTTAACCAAAATGATGGCAGAAAACGATTCATTCTGAGAGAAAAGTAATATTTTATTGCGCATGAATTCACCTGGAACAATAATCATATAGCACTTCCCTAAGGATTCGAAGTCGAATAGTGACGTGCCATCTGCACTTCTGCAGGCCGACTCGGTCCCACCTAATATGGGATAGCGCCATCCACCAGCCAACCGTGGTTAGTCAGCAATCGGCGCCACGTGATTGATTCAAAGGCTTTGCCACTTCGCAACTTCAACTTCTCTCCTTGCCCAGGTCACTTACCTGACTACTTTGTTACTTACAACCTGTTTCTCAACTAACCACCTGCAAGGTTGCCTTGCTCAAGGAGAAAGGCACACCATGTCTTGGCGCAATAATCAGGGAGTGACCGGCTCGAACAATGTCCCTCTGGGCAAGAGGCGATTCGGGGCCGACGACGAGGCCGCGAGCAACGCTTCCACGCCGACGCTCGCTCCTTCTGATAATGGCGCCGTGCGAGGCCGAAGCCCTGTTCGAGGTATGTGCATAACTCGTCTTTGCGATTTGATATTTCATTGTTCAACTTGACTAACCATCTCCGCAGCAGATCCACCTCCGGACGGCGTGAAGAAGCGCAAGAAGCGTAACCGGTGGGGAGATGTTCAAGAGAACAAGGCTGCTGGTCTCATGGGCCTTCCGACCATGATCATGGCCAACTTCACCAGTGAGCAGCTCGAGGCTTACACTCTGCATCTTCGGATTGAGGAGATTAGCCAGAAGCTCCGTATCAACGATGTTGTTCCGGCTGATGGTGACAGGTTGGTCCCCTCGCCATTTACGCTCATCGTCCAACATGTTCTTGATTATACTGACTGCCTACAGATCCCCGTCACCTCCCCCGCAGTACGATAACTTCGGAAGACGTGTAAACACTAGGGAATACCGTTATCGCAAGCGCCTGGAAGATGAGCGCCACAAGCTCGTCGAGAAAGCCATGAAGATCATTCCTAACTACCGCCCGCCTTCTGACTACAGGCGCCCTACTAAGACCCAGGAGAAGGTCTATGTTCCAGTGAATGACTATCCAGAGATTAACTTCAGTATGATAACTAACCCTCTAACCATGTTCTTTGAATCATTGCTTTTTCTTCTTCCTTGTCTGTCCTCGCTCGATTCGAGCTTGAGAAACATCGGAATGACGATGATGTTTCTGCTCGTTTCTCGCTAACCCAAATCTCCTTGGCTCACCCATGTTACTCTACTTTTGAAGGTTGACAGATACTAACACTTAGCTCTTTCTTCTCTCCTTGCTAAAAGTTGGCTTACTGATCGGACCTCGTGGAAATACCCTCAAGAAAATGGAGGCCGAGTCTGGAGCCAAAATTGCCATCCGAGGCAAAGGCTCCGTCAAGGAAGGAAAAGGTCGATCTGACGCCGCTCACTCTAGCAACCAGGAAGAGGATCTCCACTGTTTGATCATGGCAGATACAGAAGAGAAAGTCAACAAGGCGAAGAAGCTGATTCACAACGTCATCGAAACGGTACGTTTTCTGCCTGCTTGATCTCCCTTCACAGACTCGGACTGACAAGTTGCTTCTTAGGCTGCTTCGATTCCCGAGGGCCAAAACGAACTGAAGCGGAATCAGCTCCGTGAGCTTGCCGCCCTTAACGGTACTCTGCGTGATGATGAGAACCAGGCTTGTCAGAACTGTAAGTCGGATCCTTTCTTTTTCTCACTGCGAGCTCTTTCTAACAATTTACAGGCGGTCAAATCGGACATCGCAAGTATGACTGTCCCGAACGGCAGAATTTCACGGCCAATATTATTTGCCGCGTCTGTGGGAACGCTGGGCATATGGCTCGCGACTGTCCCGATAGGCAGCGAGGCACCGATTGGCGCAACAACGGATACGGTGGTCGTGGAGGTAACCGGGCCATCGGTGGTGGAGATGCCGTGGACCGCGAAATGGAGGTATGTTCTCACCTTCTCTCTTGATCTGGTCATATGGAACCTTACACTGACTTGTTTTCTCTAGCAACTCATGCAAGAGCTTTCTGGCGGCGCCCCAGCTAACGGCGAAGCTCCTCGACGTATCGAAGGAGGACCGGATCACGACAGCGACGTCAAACCGTGGCAGCGTCCCCCGCCACCCCCTTCGGATGTGGCTCCCTGGCAGCAGCGTGGTCGTGAAAACCGACCTCGCGATGACTATGGCTCCCGGGATCACGGATCTGCACCTCCGTGGGCTCAAAACCGTGGTGGCGACTACGGGTACGGATCTCATGGCGGTGTCTATGGGGCTCCCGGAGCTGCTCCCGGAGCTGCTCCCTGGCATCAGCAACAGGCTCCCCCACCCCCACCTCCTCCTGGTGGCCACCCTGGCTATGGCTACGGAGGGTATCCTGGATTCCCGCCGCCTCCTCCGAATATGCCAGGTGCTCCTCCTGGCATGCCTCCCGCGCCAGCTCCTCCAGGTCTGGGATCTCTGTACTACGGTGCTGCCGGAAGCCCTCCACCTCCGCCACCTGGCGAAGGTCCCCCGCCTCCTGTAAGTACATCTGGATCTTGGTTTGCAGGTCCCTGCTAACGTTGCGCAGCCTCCAAGCGACCAGCCTCCGCCACCTCCTCCTCCGGCGTGATTTGTTCGTCTGTCTGGCGGTTTTATGGACATAAAATTGATATACTCAGGGTCGGATATTGCTGTCTGTGGGAGTTTCAATACCTTTTTTTCCCCTTCTCTTTGGTTGTGACTGTTCCAAGAAAAGAAAAGCAAAACTTTGCCATGGATACCAATCGTCCCATTATTCCAGTTCATTCCAGTTTATTCGTTTGTGTAATTTAGCTTTGAATTGCTCTCAATGAACAAATCGGCTTGAAGTATGTGCTTTGTAGACCGTGCGGATATTATTGACGGATCGTTTCGCCATGTAGTCCTACTTCCTAGCGACCAATGTGTAGCCATTATTATATGTAACGTCTATTGATAATCCCCGCGTCTGGACTCTGGGGGCAAGGCGCTAATGATGATCGCCCGTGGCGCCCGTTCCCGCGGTGAAAGGTCCGAAAGCTGAAAGCTTGGCATTGGCCAGTGGCCAGCGCGTTAACTTAGGAACTCCGTAGGTTAGTTATCTCGCAAAACTGATTGATAATAAAGATCGTTGCGTCATTTGCGTTTGTCTTTTTTACATTGCAGCTCTTATCAAAAACTCACCGGTAGAACTAGAACGCAATGCATTTTCGAAGATCTCTCTACGTTTTGCGCCATTGATCTTGTTTCTTGTGTTCGTTTCATTGGGCTGTTCTGAGGTTGTGTCACTTGTGTCATACACACCTTTCCAATTACTTGACAGCCTGCCATGGCAGCGCACCTGGCCGAATCGCACAAGTCCCCTTCCCACGCGGACTTTGCATTGAACCCCGTCACCAGCTTCCACACTGCCACGTCCACGTCCTCGTCGGGACCGTCCCGAAAGCGCTGGCAGGCGCCGCGGATCTCCTCTTTTCAGTCCTCGCGGTCCAGTAATAGCAGTCGTCAGTCTCCGGACGAGCAACAGCAGCACCAGCACCAGCAGGAGCAGGAACATCAGCCGCTATCGCCAGAGCAGAGCCGGGCCACTCATGCCAGTAGTAATGCGACAGCAAAGACGTCACGATGGTGGAAGGTGCGGCCCTTTCGTGGCATGATCAATGATATCAAGCGGAGGGCGCCCTACTACTGGAGCGATTGGACGGATGCGTGGGATTATCGGGTTGTGCCGGCGACGGTTTATATGTATTTTGCGAAGTATGGCAATCTATTTCATTCTTTCTTTCACCGTTTTTATATACTATGTCTGAATTTATCGTGTGAGTACGGCAGTACTGACTGGGCGTCCGCAGTATCCTTCCTGCTCTGGCTTTCTCTTTGGATATGTTCGACAAGACGAATCACAGCTATGGAGTCAATGAAGTCCTCCTTGCCTCCGTCTTGGGATCTGTCGTGTTTTCCTTTTTTGCTGCACAGCCGCTGGTCATTGTCGGCGTGACTGGTGAGTTGATTTCCTGCTTCATTCTAGTCCTTGAGAAGAACCCCAAGCTAATACGTTTTAGGTCCTATTACTGTTTTCAACTATACCGTCTACGATATCATGGCACCTAGAGGCACTAATTATCTTGCATTTATGTTCTGGATTGGACTGTATGGTAGCTTTTCCAGTTCCCTGGCGCACTACTAACTGCCTCTGAAGTTGGTCTCTGATTTTCCACTGGTTCCTGGCCATTACCAATGCGTGCAACGGCCTCACCTATGTGACTCGATTCTCATGTGATATTTTCGGATTTTACGTCGCCTTTATCTACCTCCAAAAAGGAATCCAGGTCCTGACCCGACAATGGGGTTTGGCGGGCGACACCTCGGCGTATCTGAGCGTCATGGTCGCCCTTCTCGTCTTGATGAGCGGTTATGTCTGCGGCATGCTCGGCGAAAGCACTTTGTTCCAGCGAAACGTGCGGAAATTCATTGAGGATTACGGCACGCCATTGACCATCGTCTTCTTCACCGGTTTCGTCCATTATGGCCACATGAAGGACGTGCATGTCGAGACCCTTCCCACGTCGAGAGCTTTCTTCCCAACGGCAGATCGAGGCTGGCTCGTGGACTTGTGGAACATCAGTGTTGGCGAGGTGTTTCTTGCAATTCCGTTTGCCATTTTGCTGACAATTCTTTTCTATTTTGACCACAATGGTGATTATTCTGTTTTCTCACTGGCTCTTTGGCTCCTGGTCTTTGGCTCTTGCTAATCCTGAATAGTCTCCTCCTTGATTGCTCAAGGCACCGAATTTCCTCTTCGAAAACCTGCCGGCTTCCATTGGGACTTTTTCCTCCTGGGCCTGACGACTGGTGTTGCTGGACTTCTGGGGATCCCCTTCCCGAACGGTCTGATCCCGCAAGCACCATTCCATACAACCGCGCTCTGCGTCACACGCCAGATCGCAGACGAGGACGAGACGAACAAGGGCAAGACCATCCGTGTCACTGACCACGTTGTCGAACAACGCGTGAGTAACCTGGCACAAGGCCTCCTCACTCTTGGGACGATGAGTGGTCCGCTGCTGGTCGTGCTCCACCTCATCCCACAGGGAGTCTTGGCTGGGCTGTTCTTCATCATGGGAGTCCAAGCACTTCAGGCGAATGGCATTACACAGAAACTCATCTTTCTGGCACAAGACAAGCATTTGACTCCGCCTTCCAACCCGCTGAAGAGGCTGAAACGCCGCAGCGCCGTCTGGGCCTTTGTCATCCTCGAACTTGTTGGCTTTGGGGCCACCTTTGCGATAACACAGACCATTGCGGCCATAGGCTTTCCTGTGATTATTCTGCTCCTTATTCCTGTCCGTTCCTTCCTGTTGCCGTATTGGTTCAGGCCAGAGGAACTGTCGACGTTGGATGCGCCAACAGCGAGCCCTTTTACGATGGAAAGCGTGGGCGGCACCTACGGCGTTGACGTAGCGGAGCCAGCCGCTGAACAGACCAGAAGAAACAACGATGGAGGTGTCTTGGAAGGGGAGTCTTCAGGGTCGGGGGATCGATCGCCCACGTCGTCGGAATCTGTCGTCGAGGACGAACTCGAGAGAGGAGAGCTTTACGAGCTGCAGTCCAGACCGTCGGTGAGAAGGAGAAGCACGGCCAGTATGTCAGCATCTCAGACGTAAAGATGGCTGGTACTGACCTGTTGAATAGGTACTCGGAACGATAGAGCTCACTTTTATTAACAGGGAGGATGAATAAGGAGCGAAGTGACGAGCCTCGCCAAATGCGGTGCGGGATATATATATATAGAAGCTTAGACCTGTATATAGCACAGGCCCTGCCTACATAACATACACTTAATTGCGGGCAAAGCATCTTTTCTTTATATATTATACTCGGAGCGACTGGAGCGCAAAGCGTTGAATTGAATGCGTAACGAAATACTGACAGACATGCATACTTCAGAATCACGTGCAGGCGTGTCGCAGTGCAACAAATATCTACACCACTACTCGCTCAACTTTCTGTTCTGGACTTGTTTATTTATGACCAAGGACTGCATCGCTAATTGCCAAGACACACGTAGTGTGAGTCGACTATTTTGGTCGTCCATGTGATCCTCCACGTGCGTTGGTGCATCGCGCACAGGCCACATTTGTGTTGTCGCGTCAGCAATAATTTTTTTTTAAATCTCAGCTCGATATTCTGATCTTCTCTTCTACCATCCATTGAGCTTTTCTACAACCTTGAACTGAAGATATCGCGCCTGCTGTGCTTCTACTATACCAGCTCAGACTACGCAATGCCCCCTAAGACCTCGAGAAAGCGAGGCGCCGCCGACGTTGCGCAGCCTCCACCGAAACGAGTCAAGGCTGTAGCAAAGGAAGCTCAAGCGAGTCAAGCGCCAAGGGCTGCTCTCAATGCGGCGCCAACGTCGCGCCTTGACGTCTTCGTATTTGGCGAAGGCAGTGCCGGCGAGCTCGGCCTCGGACCCAAGAATGCGATTGATGTGACCCGGCCGCGATTGAACGCGAAACTGGACGCGAAGACGGTCGGCGTGGTCAGCATCGCGACTGGTGGCATGCACGCTGTCGCGCTGACCCACGATAACAAAGTCCTGACCTGGGGTGTGAATGACAACTGCGCGCTTGGACGGGATACTACCTGGAGTGGGGGATTGAAAGATGTTGATGACGATGCTTCCGATGCCAGTGATCTGGAGCTCAATCCGCTGGAATCGACTCCTACGGCTATTCCGGCCAACAAATTTCCTCCGGGGACGAGAATTGCCGGTGTGGCGGCTGGCGATAGCGCGACCTTTGTTTACACGGAAGACGGCTTGGTGTATGGTTGGGGGACGTTTGTTGTAAGTTGCCTTTTCTTTAAGGTCAAAAGGATAAGCTAATAATCTTCTTATCTAGAGCAATGAGGGAAGAGAAGGCTTCTACCTCAAGCCCAACAACGAACTCATCAAAAAGCAGAGCGAGCCCATGCTGATCCCCGGCCTCAAAGACATTGTCCAGCTCAGCGCCGGAAACAACTTCTGCCTTGCGCTGGATTCGAAAGGAACTATTTTCTCCTGGGGCCGGGGGGAGCAAAACCAGCTTGGTCGTCGCGTTGTTGTTGATCGTGGTCATATCACGAAGCATGCAGATGGTGTCGATGAGCTGCGCAACAATGCCGGTCTGGTTCCAGGTCCTGTCGCCCTGCCGAAGAGGAAGAAGATTGTTTCCATCCACGCTGGTAGTGACCATGCCTTTGCCATCGATGTAGATGGCAATACCTGGGCCTGGGGTCTGAATAACTTCGGGCAGACCGGCATTGCTGAAGGGGCCGGTAAGAGCGGCAGCACCATTATCACCCCGCAAAGGGTGCCCTCTCTCCTGGGGAAGAAGATGAAAATGATTCAGGGCGGAAGCCATCACTCGATCGGCATTACTCAGACCGGCGAATGCCTCGTCTGGGGCCGCATTGACGGCGCGCAAATGGGTCTCGACACAAGCCAGCTTCCCATCGACGACCCGAAGAAGGTCATCTCTTCCGAAAACGGCAAGCCACGGATTCTTCTCGAGCCAACGGCTCTCCCTATCGCGGGATGCGTCTATGCGGCCGCGGGGTCGGATCACAATATCCTCGTTACGGCAGAAGGGAAGGCCTATTCCTGGGGTTTCAACGCCAATTACCAGTGCGGTCAGGGCTCGAGCGATGATGTCCCCATCGCAACGCTGATCAATAATTCTGCTGTGAGGGAGAAGAAGCTCTGTTGGGCTGGTGCGGGAGGGCAGTTTTCTATGCTTGCAGCGGTGTCAGCGGTGTCATCTGGGGAAGATGGCTCTGGCTCAGATGGCAGCAAACCTGTCATCAATGGCCATGCTTCTGAAAATGAAGCCTCGGCTAAAAACGCATGAATCTGTGAATGAATTGCTTGGTTGCGCATAGCATACTGCATTATCCTGCATGATCATATGCCAAAAGCTTGCTTTCTCTCTTTCTTTGGAATATGTCTCGTTGACTGACTGACTGAGTGAGTGAGTGAGTGCATTTGTTGGTTTGCTGGTATGTATTAGAAGTTCCATGGGAGATATAGACATGCAGGATATCCTCTTTTTCTCTTCTTCATCCTTTTTTTTTCACCTTCTTCATGGCTCCTCTTGTCTCATCTTATCTAGTTTCATCTCGTCTCATTTCATTTTATTTCTCTTGCATGATTCGGTGATACCTCTACAGTATGATATGTCCTTTTTTCACTATATATATACTGTTTGTTGATCCTATGACGCGCGCATCGAGGAGCAGTCCCCGGCATTGTGAATTCCAAGGCTTGTCTGCCTGTTGGAGAAAACTGTGTTCCATCCTCTCCTTTTTATTGAATTGCAGTTTTTAAAGTTCGACATAAATGGGCTTGTCTGGGTGGTCATTTTTGTGGGTTGTCAATTTTTTTTTTGGAGTATTATCTATGGAGGTATGGAGTTATCTGGTTGTTGGCACGTTTTGGAAAGTTCACATTATTATCCCCTAGCTAAGTTAACTGGTTCAAACCTGCCGGATAGGGTTGTACTAGTAATAATAACCATCTAACCCGCTGTTACATGCTGCAGACAGAATGTAGATAGCTTAGTCGTGTGGACCTAAAGCTTTATAGCTTCCACGTCTATAGGGTTTAGTAGGAAATTGAATGGTCCATAGTCAGTGAGAGACTAAGTTCTTCAGTCGTTACCTAACATCTGATTAACTATTATATAATATACAAGCCTTGCAGGTCTCGCTTTGCTCGACTGGTTCAAACTTTGAAGAAGAAAATACCTGTTCTAGACTACCGACTATATATAAGTAATTTTTTATCATCTACTTCCTAGGCGGGCTCCCTACCCATATTATATTCCTTGCCAAATTCTCATCACCATCTTTATAGAAATATCTTAAGGTATATAGTATTTATTATCTATTTTCCAGGTGGGCTCTATTCCTTGCTATGGGTAGTTCTTACCATATCCCTTCCTACTAATATTTGTCTAAAGTCGACAGTCTAATCCTTCGTTGCTCCGAGATCCTTTCTTTTTCGGAGTTGACGAACCCACTACTGACGCTTTGCTGGTCCATCTTTCCCTGACCCCGGTCATCAATCAGGCGAAAGAAGAGGGCTCTTGTGTCTTTTAAGATCCGAATGATCCTCTGTCGATTCCAGAACACACGTGATGTTTTGAAGAGATCTTCTGCTCGTAGACAGAGGTATTGCCAGTCAAGATCAATAGAGAGAAGGTCTTCGAATTCAAGGATGACCTCTTTGGGAAATCGAGCATGCCAGTATGAGTCGGGGATCTGCCACTGGGATGCATCCAGCATGTTCAGGATGTCCTTCGCATTATTATCCAGAGCTTCCATGATGATGTATTGGATATCAAATGGAATAACACTCTGTGGTCCTAAATACCTAATTTTCCTCATCAAAGACAAATGGAACCCCCTTTTTTTTTTGTCTTCTTGTTAGTTGGCGCTGGATAGCCTGGTCGATTATATCCCGGAGCTCGACAATGTTCACTGGATCCCGGAGTATGTAGTCCTTCTTGGTCCCCTCAACCCCACACCAGCGCATGTATTCGGCTGGACTGTGATAATATACCTAGGTATATAAGCATACCACATCAAATTCATGAACATCTGCCTAGCCCCTATTAGCAAGAGAGATCTTATCTATCTCTACTAGGCTATTATTAGGCTATTACAATAGCAAGGGATATATATCAGTGAGGGAAGGGAGACAAATATAACTAAGGGATATATATATATAGCAAGAACTACAGCAAGGAATATGAGCAGGGAGCCCGTCCGGAAAGTAGATAATAAACATCATAACCATACCTACTACAGGTATGTACTGTCGCCCCGGGGGGCAGAAGTCCTGGAATCCATAGACCAAATATTTTTCTCAATCGAGCAAAGCGAGACCTGTAAGGCTTGCAATAATATTATAAAGTACTCCTCCTTCTACCTACTACATAGCTAGCTAGCTAGGTTATAGTATAGTTAATTATTGCATGTACTACTGAACTGTACATACTATTATTAGCTAGTAGTTATTATTATTTAGTATACCTAGCAAGTTATGTAGCAACCATGTAATAATAACCCTAATTCCCTAATATTTAAATGGCTTGGTGATACCAATATCTACGATACTAATATCTATTACAGTGACTTGCCAAAAGTTTCCGGTATCGGGCCGGGCCTATTTTCTGCAAAATCTGCATATTTTTTTTTTCGATTTGGACCCGGTTTATTCAAAAGTATTATATTATGTATAGAGGGTACTTGCATCTCATTCATTACCTAGGTATGTACATACACACATAATATGGACATTCATGGAAATGATTTCATCTCAATCAACTACCTACTTCAACTCCCACCGCTCGCTCCCCTCCTCATGGACAATCTCCACCGTCCGCCGCTCATCCAGCGAGATGCGGCCTGCGTGCAGGATGGCCGTGGTAGCAATAGTATTGCGCAGCGTCGGCAGGCCGCGCCGGTCGAGCTCGTCGAGGGTCACGCGCCCCTCGTTCAGCGCCGTCACCGCGTCGATGAACTTCTCGAAGCTGATGTAGCCGTAGCCGGTCTGGCCGGCGAAGTTGCCTTCTTCGTCGGGGGTGTAGCGCATGTAGAAACTGAAGAAATTAGTAAGTACAGCTATGAATGGAATGTGGAATGGGGATTGTTTTTGGATTATTGTAACGTACGGATTCAACCAGACGACTTGTCCCTGGTCATCGTCCGTCAGGTCGTAGCCTCGCTTTGCTTGGTTGATGCGGATTTCGCCTTTGGAGCCCATGTCTGTTTTGTCATGTTAGCAGGTCGTCCATCATGTATGTACATGGAAGGGTATGTACAGTGAAAGTACTGGTTTGAATGCACGCCCGCCTTCTGCGGCGCCGTCCAACTTGCCGTATACACGCCCGTCGCAACCCTCGACGGATCCGTCTTCTTCCGCCACTCGACCAGCAATGTGATCGTGTCCTCCGTCTCAGGCACACAGCCCAGATCGACGGCGGTACCTTTGGACGCCGACGCCGTGACTTTGACGGGAGTGTAGTCCGGCACCATGCTCTCGCAGATGTCGACGTGGTGCGAGTTCAAGTAGTAGGAAATGTCGCTGTCCTTGCCCGCCCACGCGCGGAACGTCTCCAGCTGGAACTTCGGCTGGCTCATGTAGCTGTAGAAGTAGTTGAAGTCGCCGAGCGTGCGCGCCTTGGCCCGCGCGTCTGCGTACGCCGGGTCGAAGCGCTTGTGGTGCTCGACGTAGACGAAGACGCCGTGCTTGCGCGCCTCCTCCAGCAGGTGCAGGTGGTCTGCCAGCAGCTTGGTCGCCGGCTTGGTGATCAGCACATGGATCTTGCGCTGGATGGCGTACAGCGCGATGGGGTAGTGCGTCGTGTCGGGCGTGAAGATGGTGATGGCCGAGCCGGGCTCGAGGGCGTCGATGGCCGTCTTATACGCCTCGGGGTCAGTCTGGTCGTCAGCGGGGAACGACTCGAAGGAGACGTCGAGGCCGTTGTAGACGTCGGAGATGTTCTTTTTGAGGTGTTGTCCTGATATACCAGCTTAGCTCTGAGGTATATTCAGCAGTTTGTTGACAACTCACTAATGGCAGGAAACTTCCGGCCAGACACGCCGACCATGCTCAACTTGCCGACCTTGCCTCGTCGTCGCAGGTCGAAGAGCGTCAGTCCCACGACGCCTACCTTCTTGTCTGAGGCTGAAGCACCACCGCCGACGAAGCCGGTGGTGTATTCTCCAGTGCCGACCTAGTCAGAAGTCAGTGGCGTTCAATCAGACGTCAGTCAAAATAATGTACTCACCATAAGAACGTTAGGAGGAGCCATTTTGAGGGTTGATACTGAGGTAGTGATAGCTCTGCTGGTAGACTAGTAGCTCCTGGCCGTGTAGTCTTCAGCCCTTGCTATTCAATGGCTGTAGAGCAGAATAATAATAAAGAGAAAGAAAGATGAAAGAAAGAAGAGAAGAAGTCGTTTAAACTATCAGAGAATGAATTGGACAGACAAGGGTGCTTGCTTGCTTGTGCTTGAACGTGACCGGCGGAAGAATTAATATTGCCGTTGGAGCCAATGATCAATAGCCGATAGTATACAATCTCGGACAAACATCAATCCAGCGACAATAGAAGCAAGTGCGATAAAATGAATTCATACTCGAAATTTATGAATATCAATATATGATTTTTTTTATTATTTATTTGCTTATTATTTGTTTCTTAGAGCTCAATTGAATGGGTTAGTACTGACTAACTGACGTATAAGCTAGCTTGCCTGTCTGTCGTCGGCTTTTGAACCTGCGCACGATTCATTGTTTACCACAGGTTCTCTCTACACAACATTCCATTTAATTTCTATCTATCTCAGATACTAATAACAATAATAAATTTTTATCTTTATATTCAAAGTATTTTCTCCTTATATCGTTAACTCAGTCGTGTCTTTCTCCTGGTGATCTTTTTATTTCTTCTATCCCTCCATCCACGATGCTATTACCCCGCGCCAGGACACTAGCCTGACTGGACCCATGATTACCTAACAGGTACCGCCAGGTACGGTATTATAAACGTCACTATTATTGGTGGAAAATAGATATTCCGCCAATCAAATCACAGAGGATAAGAACATTATCAGCCCGTACAATCCTTATCAGGTCATTCCCCGCCGAGAAATACCCTGGAGGCAGGCACATGATGAGGGGAGACTTCCTTGAAGTATTATTACTTTATGATTTATTTATTATTTATGAAACTCTCTTGCTATATGTAGATATTTGTTTCCTAGAGGAATCTCATTTCTTTTCTTTATTTCCTTTTCTTTATTTCGATATACCTGCGCATTTCTACTAATTGAAGCTCTTCACTACATAACTGTATATATCAGTCTATACAAAAGAGTACAAATCGGTTACCTCCAACATGTCGACACCGCGCACCCCCCTCCGTCCAGGGGTCTACGCCCCTACCATGACCTTCTTCCACCCCGACACTGAAGACCTCGACATCCCCACGATTCGCAAACACGCCGTCCGCCTGGCCAAGGCCGGTCTCGTCGGCCTGGTGACCATGGGCTCGAATGGAGAAGCAGTGCACCTGACGCGCGAAGAACGCAAGGTCGTGACGCGCGAGACCCGCGCCGCCCTCGACGATGCCGGCTACCACAACGTCCCCGTCATCGCCGGCGCCAGCGAGCAGAGCATCCGCGGCACGATCGAGCTGGCGAAAGAAGCTTCCGAGGCCGGCGCTGAGTACGTCCTCATCGTCCCGCCCAGCTACTACCGCTACGCCGTCGGCAACGACGAGTCGCTGTACGAGTTCTTCACCAGCGTCGCTGACGAGTCGCCCGTGCCTGTTATCCTGTACAACTACCCCGGTGCCGTCGCCGGCATCGATATGGACTCCGACCTGATCATCCGCATCTCGCAGCATCCCAATATCGTCGGCACAAAGTTCACCTGCGCCAACACGGGGAAGCTGACCCGCGTTGCGCGCGCGTTGAACGCTATCACGCCGCCGTCGCCGTTCGAGAATGCTACAAAAACTCTGTCGACATCGACCAAGACGGTTGAAAATCACCCGTACGTCGCTTTCGGGGGTATCGCAGACTTCACCCTTCAGACGCTCATCTCAGGCGGATCGGCCATTATCGCCGGTGGCGCCAACGTGCTGCCGCGCACGTGTGTGCAGATCTTCAACCTGTGGAGCGCTGGTCGTCTGGAGGAGGCGTATGAGCTGCAGAAGGTGCTCAGCGCGGGCGACTGGGTGCTGACCAAGGCAGCCATTCCGGGGACGAAGAGTGCACTCCAGAGCTTTTACGGGTACGGAGGGTATCCGCGGCGTCCGCTGCGCCGGCTGAGCGAGGCCAGCGTGAAAGCGATTGAAGAGCAGTTGAAGGAGGTGATGGAGGTGGAGCGCAGTTTGCCGGATTTTGCTTGAAGTTGCTGACCACTATCTTTTTAAACTGGACTTGCACGAGTATGCAAATCTTTCATAAGTATATATGTACGAGAATACCACTGATAAGTAATATCGCTACTTCTGTTGTAGTTGAAGCCACGACACAGTCGAAAGAAGAGACAAAAAAGGAAGGCAGACCGAAGTAGCAGTCGAGCTGTTTACTTCAGTACGGAGTAATACATCAGCCTTAGTCTAGAGCTGGCCCCGTAGCCAGCAGGGAAAGAAAAGGCACATTTACTAGATCTGAACTGCAGCCTGCCAGCTTTCTCCGTACAAATAGCTTATCAGTTTGTGTAGCGGGTGCCCCGCCTCACTCCATCTCTACTGTATTGTATTTTTCCATCTCGCCCAAGAAAGCAGTCGTAGTATGCACCAGCAGACAGTATGGCAAGCACGGCAAGTATTCCGTAGAAACAAATTTCCCCGTATCGTATCGGGATTCGCTCCGTGACGGGCCATCAAGGAAAAAAAAAAGTTCCTCTGGTGGGGTGCCTGGGACAGCGCATGGAGCACGGGGCAGGTTAGGCGGGGTATTGATCTCTCTTTGCACCCACAGGGCAAGTAAATAACTGTAGTTGTATAAGCGCCGGAGCAGAGCACTCCTAACTCACTAACCTAACCGGCACAGGCTGAGGCCAGGCCTCACTTGCTGTCTTGTCTTGTCTTGTCTTGTCTTGTCTCTGTCTGCCCCTCGATTAGAACTTCCTCTTTGTTTGCCCCGCTTCTCTTCCAATCGCCTTGCCTATCCCTGCCCAGGTTAATATTTCTTGAGAGGTGCGCCTATCTGCGGGGAAGTAAGTACTGGATTCTATTAAAGCCCGTGGAGTTCCCTTGCAGACAGGAACATACCTATAAAAAGCTGGACGGAGATACCAACACTTTCAAATAAAAGGCCTGCAAAAGCAATTGACTAGATAACCTGCTTTCTTTTGAGACAAGAAATGCCGTACCCAGAGGAAGCGCAGGGTTTCATGGTCGATGGTCCAGAGACCTGGACCACCTTCCACAAGCGCTCTGTATGTTTGTCTACCCATTATTTTGAGTAGATGCTCAACTCGTTCCAACGGCTTGCGGATGGCTTGCTAATCCGTTTCTGCTGTGTAGTTCGCTCTGAAGCCCTTTGGTGACTATGGTGAGTTCTTGCAGTTGACGAGACGAAAATATTCGAGACGACTGGCTCATGCTGACTGCTGTCAGATGTCGACGTCAAGGTCGAAGCATGTGGTATTTGCGGTAGCGACATTCACACGATTAGCGGTAAGAAGTCATTCTACTGAGAAACGGAAGGGAATATAAACTAACGACTGGGTCAGGTGGTTGGGGAAAGAAGGATTTCCCTCTCTGCGTCGGTCATGGTAAGTAGATGCCCACGGATCTGCTGGAATACTCCCGATCGGCTTCTGATGTTCGTAGAAATCGTCGGCACAGCCATCAGAGTCGGTCCCAAAGTCACCCTCGTCAAGGAGGGCCAGCGCGTCGGAATCGGCGCGCAGGTGTATTCCTGCGGTGAATGCAAGCAATGCAAGAACGACAACGAGACCTACTGCCCCGTCGCGATGATCGACACGTACGGCTCCAAGTGGCCCGACAGCGGCGTCATCAGCCAGGGCGGTTACTCGTCCCACGTCCGCGCCCACGAGTACTGGGTCTTCCCCATCCCGGACAAGCTGGACTCCAAGATCGCGGCGCCGCTGCTCTGCGCCGGTATCACGGCATACTCCCCCCTGGTCCGACATGGCGCGGGACCGGGCAAGAAAGTCGGAGTCGTTGGCATGGGTGGCATCGGCCATCTGGCCATCATGTTCGCTAAGGCATTGGGTTCTGAGACCTGGGCGATCTCACGCACTCGGGCGAAAGAGGCCGATGCGCGAAAGCTGGGCGCGGACGGCTTCATCGCCACCAGCGAGGATGGCTGGGAGAAACCGCACCGCTTCTCCTTCGATCTGATCGTCAACTGCGCCAATTCGTCCAAGAACTTCGATCTTGGCAAGTACCTGTCGATGATGGACGTGCATGGCCGATGGGTCAGCGTGGGTCTGCCGGAGGAGGAAGGACAGGTGATCAAGGCGCAGAACCTGATTGCCAATGGGGTCTTGATCGGCGCCAGCCATCTGGGCAGTCGGCGGGAGATGCTTGAGATGCTGCAGCTCGCGGCTGACAAGGGTCTTGCCACGTGGGTCGAGGAGGTCGAAATCAATGAGGAAAACCTCAAGGAGGCTGTCACCCGGATGAAGAAGGGTGATGTCCGCTACCGATTCACGCTGACTGGTTTCGACAAGGCGTTTGGAAATTAGACAGTAAATAAATAGACAATAGAATTTCAGGGAAAAAGAAATCAACTGAGACCAGCTAATAAGATTTCTCATCACATGGCCTGCAGAGATTAACAAGGAGGACACACTGACAGGAAGAGTAGACAATATCTGATAGATTCCACAATAAACTGACAGCCAGTAAAAACAAGGTATGAACTCGGGTAGACTTTGCCAAAGTCGATGCTGAAGATGACAACAAGAAAAGGGCAGATAGATAAATTAAAGGATGAGGAGAGTCAGAGATGGGAGGGGAAGAGAGCATAATCCAGGAGAAAGACCCGTGACCAGGACGACCGCACAAGAAAGCGGCCAGCTTCTCAACCAATGCAATGGCTCCTAAAGGAATTTTTTTAAAAAAAATACAAGAGAAAGCGTATGGAACTATACAATTCTGTGCTTATTTCAACTAGATGCCTAGTAAGTAGGGAAGTAAGTATATTATAGTCCGTGTCCTAAATTACGGCTCTGACAACGGTTATCAATCAATTAACCGAATTAACTTAAATCAATGAACCTGCCTACCTACGTAAGTAATTATAGTTATCACAAGTGGAAATGGATAACCCTGAAAGTATTAAGTTGGAAAAAAAAATCGAAAAAAAAAGGAAGGGAAAAAAAGCAAGAAGAGAAAAAAAATAGCCAACAAGTAGCGAAATGAATTGAATTGAACTCAGAACTGGAATTTACTTTACTGGAATTTACGAAATCAAAACTGTATACAGAGTTGTCCATCTTACCCTGGAGTTCTTACAAGGACAACAACAAGAAGGAGAAGGAGGAGAACGAGAACGTGATAACGATAATGATAATGTCAAGAATGTTACGTCAATGATGATAATGATGTACATCCATGTAGATAGATAGATACATAACGTAACATACATACATAACGTGTACATTCAGAATGTCACAATGTCAGAATGTGGGGAAAAAAAAAGATAAGAACAAGCAAAACACCCGGATTGGATTCCCTTCCCAAGTATTCTTCGTATACGTACATACATTCATTCGTACACACTTGCAGACAGTCTCAGTCACAATCACACAGGAAGGAAGGAATGCTTGCTTGAATGCATGCATGTGTACATACATGTATAATGTACATACATACATATATACATCATACATGCAGCCAGCAAGCCCGTCAAAAACGCCATTGCCATTGCCATTGCCATTGCCATTGCCAGTTGAGTTGCCAGTCCCCAGTCGCCGAGGGAGATCGTCAATCTGATCGATCAATAAGATAACATGATAAGATGATAAAAACGGAATGATATATGATATGCCTGCAACAAACCCGAAAGTTGAAAGAAAAAAGACAAAATCGAAAACCCCGGAAAAAAAAAGCAAAAGCAAAAGCAAAAGTAACAATCAGACAGCCACCGTATGTACTGTACTGTACCTACTCGAACAATTTTACTCCTTGGACTCCGTTTGCTCCTTTGCTCCTGTTGCCCCTGTTGCCCCGCTAGCGCAGCGCAATTGATCAGTCAATCAGTCAATCAAGCGAAAAAAAAAATGAAACAAGAATAATCAATCATAATGAAACATTCATTTAGGTGGCGCTCGCACTCGCTCGCGCTGCGTTGCTCAGCTGGCGATGGTACGACCCGATCGGTTGGAAGCCCCTGTCATGAGTTAGTCATCCAGTCTCTCTCGAGGATTTAAATTCGAAAGGGTGCTTCGGGAAGGCTGCTTCTGGCTGCTTACCTCGCTAAATCGAATCCCTCCTCCTCGTCATCGTCATCATCCAACCCTCGATTGGAACCGTTCGCTGCACGGCTGTCCGCATCGTCCTCCCGCTTGATCGGGCCCAGCGTCCTGGCACTCGACGTGCCAGGCTTACTAGGACTGGCGAAGTTCGGCGGCGGAGGACTGCTGCTTGGCATCAGGCCATCGCCATCCGCTCCCACGCCCTTCAGCGGACTCATGTCCGGAACCGGACGCGCCGGGGTGCTGCCAATATCGGCGAATTTCCAGAACTGCGCCGGAGAGCTCATCGGCATAAACTTGGACGGGATCTGCGCTGTACTCGGTGGCGGCAGACGCGGCTGCTGCCGCTGAGGCGCCGGAGTGATCATCGACGAGGGACCATCATCATAGTACGAGGACGAGAGCACCGGCGGCGAGCCGGCTGCGTTGTCGGACAGGCCGTACGCGCGACCGGTCCCGTTATTATTGTTCTGCGAACGACTCGGCAGAGGAGACTGCTCGTCGTAGTCGGCATTGTTGTTGCGGGGCAGATCTTGGCCGGCCCGACTGGCTCGCGAGCCTCTCTCCGGGGTGTATGCCTCAACCGGAGCTACCGAGAAGGAACTGAATCCCGGAGACGGCGCTTGTGGAGAGGTCTTGTTATTGTTGGCCGGTCCAGACGCAGAGAAGACACCTTCATAGCTGGAGCTGGTGCTCGTGCTCGTCTGCCCATTGGCGCCTCGAGAGGTTGACGCAGCACCCTCCTTGGTCGCAGGCGAAGACGGCGCCGACGACTGGTTGGTTTTACGAAGATGCTTCTTCCAATACTCCTGTCGGTGCTCGGGAGCTATCTGCCACTTCATTCCCTTGCCGGGCTCGTCCGTACGACGGGGGACTTTTTGGAACGCTTTGTTGAGAGACAGATTATGTCGGATAGAGTTCTAATCAGTCAGTATCTTTATCTCCACAAAAAAAAATGAGGAGAGCATACCTGCCAACCGCTGTTGGAATGACGGTAGAATGCATATTTGTCCATGATCCACTGGTAGATGCTGTTCAGCGTGAGCTTCTCCTCCTCGCTCGAGAAGATGGCCTGCGCAATCATCGTTGCGTAGCTGTACGGTGGTTTCAGATCTTTGGCCGAATCCTGGCTGTAGTCGATTTCCTCCGTGCTCTCCATCATCATCCCGCGGTTATACAACGGCGACTGCTTCGCCTGTCCTCCTGTCCTCTCGGGAGACCGTGGCGGCGGAGTCACCTGGCGCTTCAGGAACTGCGGTGCAGGCGCTAAAGACGGCTTCCCACTGGAGGCGGTGGTTGTAGCAGCATCGCCGTTGCTGTTCTGAGCGGGCTGTGAATCGTAAGACGATGGATGGGCGTGATGGGTGCCGTCCCACGACAGCTCCTCCCCCGCAGCGAGTCGCTGCGCGCGTTCAATGAAACTGGGATGGATCGTGGCCTTATCGCCCGGGGTGACAAACATCATCTGCGTGTTGGCGATCTCGATGATGTCGCCGCAGTTGAGCACGGCGTCGGACCCCCGTTTCAGCATGACATTGTTTATTCGCACCCCATTGCGGCCGTTGACGCGGATGCGCCACGAGGCCGACCCCTCCCCGTCGTAAAAGATCTCGGCATGCAGCCTCGACACGAACTTGCTGGGGCCCAAATCGACGTGGATCTCCGGCAGGGCGCGCGCGGCGATGGTGACGGGACTCGACTGCTCGTCGAGTTTCTGGTCGCGATCGGGGGGTCGCCCAATGTTCACGTGCAGCGTCTTGACGTAGTAGGTCCAGTCTCGGCCGGCAATTTTGGCATATGCGCGCACGCTCTGTTTGTTCTCGGACTTTGCGTTGGAGTGATCGCGCATCACGTTGACTTCCTCGCGCGACACGTTCAGCGATGCGATGACCGAGTCGACCAGATCCTGGTTCTCCGATAGTTCGTTATCGGGGGAGGAGTCATCGGCCTCATCGTCCGAGGCGGGATCGGGGGTCTTGACCTGTCGTGGTGGGGATGGACGATGCTCGACCTGTCGAGTGTCAGTGAAACCTCGATCAATCAAGCCGCGTTGCAAACCGTGGTGCAAGCCGCGTAACGACGTAACGACGTAATCAGAAGTCGTGAAGAACGATGAACACGATCAACACACCTTGCGCTTCTTGGTGGACGGGCGGCTGGGCGAGGAATCCGGGCCCTCCGCGTCGGAAGTCTCTTGCAGCTGGATCTCCCTGCGGCGCGTGCGACGCCTGCTTGTCGGCGGCATGTTGTCGCGGTGACGGTGATGCGTCCAGCAGCGGGACAGTCGAATGCGCTATTTTCGCTTTCTCCGGTCGATTCTCTGACTCAGGATTGTCCGTCTAGTGGATGTGGAATGAGTTGACGTGCAGGACGTTGTTGTTGTGGAGGGATCTCGAGAGCGTTTTCGTTGCGGGCGGGAAGATTGACGTGCAGTCAGCTAACTTAGTCCGACTCCGTAGACTCCTCAGACTCCTCTAGGAGGATCCGCAGGAAGTAATCTATATTTTTTTTCTCTCCACAATCAACCAAACAATCAACCTTGCAACTCCACAGCTGACGATACTCACTTTGTTGACTTGACGAGGGAGGAGAGAAGGAAAAGTCTTCGTGGACCAGACCAAAATCCGAGCCAAGGATGAGGCTCAGCCAGAACCAATCTTCGGAGCCAGTCAGATGCGAATCAACCGGATGATGTACTTGGTTTGGTACTTTGTCAGACGACTCGCCACCGCCGGCGCAGCTCAACCTGGCATCGGGGGTTGATGACTTCTGGTTCCGCCAATCGAGTCGAGGAGGCAGGAGGGGAGGCTTGATGAAAGACAGGGTAAAAGAAGGGAGGAAACAAGAGAATAAAGAGGAGAAGAAGATAAGGAAGGAAGCGAGATCTTCTCGAAGAAAAAGGAACGGAATAATCAGATGGCAACAAGAAACGCCTTTCCTTTTTCTCTGCTTATTCACCTGAGGTCATCAATTCCGGCAAGACGGCGACAAAGCGAGTAACTATTACTAACCCAACTCGACGAGCGCATACCGTCAAGTCAACAGGGAGAGTCGAGTTCCGCAGGCGGCAGATCCCTACAATTCGATTACTTTACTGAAGTAATCACTCCAGCGCCGGAAACGGTGGCACGTGAAGTAATATGCTACACCAGTACATGTACTGTACAGTACATACATCTACCTGATAGTGACTACCAGAGCTTCAGTGAATGCTACTAACACGGAGTACAGTAAGTAGGAATAGGTATTACCGCTTCCTAAGAATGCTATGATATGCATCCGGCCAGATCGATCGGATTGAGGTGGATCTGCTTGCCCAGAGATCGGAGTCTGGTCTGGTCGCGTGTGCGTGTTGGGACGGACTAAGCCTATCCCGGCGATGCACTGGACAGTACAGAACCTATAGTATAACAGTAATGATAGTATGTACCTAAACAATAATAATGGAATTCTTTCAACTACCAGATCCATTCCTCAGTACAGGGCTGATCTAGTACCCTTTCTTTCTGATAAGAAAATAATACCTACGGTAAGCCCCAGGTATAGAGTACTCCGTACAGTACTAGATCGGCCTGATCGGCTGCCCCTGCCCCCACAGTGCCACCGCAGTACCGCCGAAGTGAGGGAACGGAGCCTTGCGCAGCCATAGGCCCGTAGCGCTACAGGCGGTGACGTGATGCAAGTTGCAAGTTGCAACTGTGGAATGCTCGTATTATTCTTAGATTAGGTGCGGAGTAGGTAGATACAGAGGAGATAGTAGATAGCTTATCGATAATCATCACCGTCATCCGGGAGTTATCTACGGAGTACAGAGTACATACAGAGGTGTAGTGATAATCGTACTGTACCTAGGTACTCTGTGCAGTACTCCGTATGTACTGTACATGTAGGTACAGAGACAGCGAAAAAAAGAAAGTAACCAGGACGGAGTACTCCGTATAGCCCCATCGCCCCATAACTTACCTACTTACCTCTGTAGGTACAGTACATGGCCTAGACCGCATACAATATGCGGTGTACTGTATACTGAAGGAGATAGATAGACGAGCAGGATTAAAAAGCCTTCAATTCATAATGTTCATTCCGTTAGTTCATTAGCCTAGCCCAAGTAAGATCTAAGCCTAAGTAAGAGAAGAGTGGTCAGGGGGGTTAATTCTCTATTTTTCCCTTTTTTTGTCCTTTTTTTTTGGTTGATTTTTGTGCTTTCCCGACGTCACACTCGTACAAGGGAAATCAATCAACCAATCAATCAATAGTCCGTAAAAACCATGATTGTTCGCTGTTGATGGCCCGCCCCGTGAGTAGAACTCGAAAATCCGTAGAAAAAAAAAGTAAAAATAAACAGACAAGAAATGAAAAAAAGGGTTTCCCATAATTGCATGCCGCCCAAAGCTCCATTCCAGCTCAAAACTCGAATTGAATTGAATTGAATTGAATCATGATCCCTGAACATAACCACCGAATAACTGTAACTGGTACAACACCCGATAAGATGAGAGTAAACTCAGATGAGAGAAGAGTAAACTCAGTAAAGAGTAGAAGTAAATATTCCACTGACCGATCGAGTCGAATCGAAAGCCGTAATAGCCGTTCAAAGCCATTCATTCAAGTCAGGAAAGTGAGTAAAGGGGAAAAAGGAGATAAAAAGAAGAGAAGAGCAGTCAGTGACAAAGTCACAAGATGGTCATCCTCAGCGTGACGAGACGGAACTTTAGAGTCGGGTAAAGAGTAAGGTGAAAGTGAATTTCCACTGAGCGACAGGCCAGTCAAGTCAGTGATAAACAAGTTATCCGCTCTTGGACTCCGCCTCATCCTCGACACCCTTCAGGGTCGGATACAGACCGGATCCAGACTCCTCCGGCTTGTTGCCTTCCACGTGGGTTTCGGCCTTGTTCTCAGCCGCCTGCTCCTCCGCTTTGGCGGGAGTTGGGGTCGACTGATGCTCGCCACCGGTAGTAACCGTAGTAGAAGTAGCCTCAACACTCTCCATGCGGTGCTCGTGCTGCTCGTTCGACACCGCGGCTTGTGGCTCGTCATCTTCTTCATAGTCACCACGGGCGAGACGATCCTTGATGTAGGCACGCAACTGCTCCAGAATCCGTACGTTCTCGAGCCATTGTTCTTCAGCCCTCTTGGCGGCCTCGGTGGCGGCTTGAGCGGTGCGCTGAGCTTCCTCAGGGTCAGGGGAGTTGCCACGGTGAAGCGCGGGGTCAATAAGACTGTTCGAAATGTCATTCGAAGTCGTCTCTGCCACACGGTCCTTTGCCTGCTCCTCATCGCCAGTGGTGCTGTCAATCGGCATGCGGGAAGAGTAGTCGTCGGCACGTGCGCGCGTAAGGCTGCCACCCGTGTAGCGGCGACGATGGTCATCGTATTCGAAGCTCCCGCTGAGGGTGGACGGCGGGGCAGCACCCGATGTAGTAGGATAGCCATTGCTAATGTTCTCTTGCATCGTGGTTGAAGGAAGTCTGGGGTACATGGGAGTACTCGCTTCATGCTGCGGCGGAGACACACGGTGTGAGTACGACCCTGGCGACCGTCCAGAGGTGTAGGACTGCGCGCTCGACGGAGGCGTCAGAGCAGGAGTAGCACTTGCAGGAGAGTGCGCGGTGCTTGGAGCCATCACTGACGCACTGCTCGCGGTGGTGGTCGTTGCCATGGTCGTTGCCATGGTCGTGGCCGTCGCATGGCTCGACGGCATCTGCATTGGAGGCGACTGCGTCGCTCCGTAGACAACCCGCTGAGGGATATAAGTGGCACCAGGCTGAGCAACGCCGGCGGCAGCAACATGGTCGTCATTCTCATAGACGGTAGTGTGGATGGTATCCAACATACGATCAAGATCAATCAAATCGCTCTTGGTGCGCGCATTCGACATCGGCGGAAGATGGTAAGCCGGAGCGGCCAACGCGGTAGGACCATAACCACCTGCAGAACTCACGCCAACTGCGCTCTGAAGACCGGGAAAGTCGGGTGAAGGTCCTCCACTCAGCGGGAGCTGGAGACCTTGCAGACTAGCCAGACGCTGTCCGATGGCCGCATACGACGTGGGGTCAAACTGACGACGCTTGGTATCGCCAAAGAACTCGTTCACCGATTCATATGCGCGCTTACGCGATTCATAAGAGGTGTGGCTGTCGCCCTGGTTCAGAGTGTAGAACACATTCCCGTAGGACGGGTTAGTAGGTTGCTGCTGCTGGCCGCCCTGGTAGTACTGAGGCGGGCCTTGGTGATAGCCTTGTCCAGCATGGACGGTGTTCAGCGATTCGAAGTAGTGGGTTCCAGTGGAGAAGCCTTGAGACCGATAAGTCAGCAACAGTCAAGAACGACGTGAAAAAAAAAAACAAAATAGTCAAGGAGAGGCTAGGTCACTCGACTACCCACTCACCCTTATTGTTCACCATCCCACCAAACTGCACATCCTGATTTCTCGCACCCGGCTCCGGCGAGCGCATCAGCACCGAATCATCAGCATGGGTTTTGACGTGTTTTTTGAGATCCTGAGGTCTCTTGAAGGCCTTTCCACAGAGATCGCATTTATGTGGCTTGAGGGGCACGTGGACACGAATGTGAGAGGTTATGTGGTCTCTCTTGACGGTAGTCGTGCGACAGGTTCCCCACTGGCAGGTCAAGTTCAGGTTATTCGTGCTCTTGCGGCCGACATGGCGTTCGCACACGTGCTCCTGGATGTTGTCAGTATCTCGATAACTTGGATGATTTTACACTGGTACTCGAGAAGCCGCCCCCATCCGTTTCAACCTTATCATTGACCAGCGTTTAGATGAAGCTCAACGAAATCTCCACTGGCGGTAAACCAGTAAGGAGCAGATGCAGCCATGCTGGTAGAAGTGATGTACTTCTTGTGAGACGTGGAGCTTCGCGTCGAGGAGGGCGCTGGACACGACAACAAGGCTGAAGCCATAACAACATTCGAAGAGGAAAAATTAAAAGAGAATTAAAAGAAAAAAAAAACCTTACATAAAGAGCTTCGGCACTCGAGAAACGCTCGGTACAACCCTGCCACATGCAGGCCAACTCTTCAGTTGTGGTCGGGTTCGCCAGGCCGTGGCCATTTTGGTTCCCGACCGCGGCTACAGCAGCAGCAGCAGCAGCAGCGGCCGCCGCCTGAGCAGCAGTGGTCGTGGTAACCTGCGCATTCTGGTCTGAGGCCTGATTCTGAACCTGGAACTGCTGGTTATTCTGCAAAACAGACTGCTGACCCTGCTGAGCCTGAACCTGGCTCTGGGTTTGAGGAGCGGAGGTGGCCGTGGCCGGCGCCGGAGACGCGTTGAGAGGTTCCGTCATGGTGCCAAGACAACTGCTGTTTCTTGGTCTCCGGCGGAAAAGACAAGAGCCTCCCAGCAAGCCTCCCGGATAGATGCACGGAGATGGAAAATGCAAGATCTATGCGGTTCTTGATGGAAATGCAGATGGGAATGAAGGGGTAGTGGGTGGGTGAAAGAGATGAAGGAGAGAGAGGGAGACGTGAGGCGTGAGGCAAGGGAAGAAGAAGAAGCGGAGGGGCTAAAGGGAAAAATCGCGTACCGTTGGGAGTCAACAGTGACAGCAACGACAACAACGACAACAAAGCCGCTTCTACGGTTGCTGTGCGGATAGGGACCAGAGTCACAGGATCGTGACGGCAACAGCAGTGCACGCAAGAAGCCTGTGAACGGCTCCCAATAAAGTCACTCCCAAAAGCTCGGCGAGAGGAACAGGACCGACACGACACAGTTGTGTAGGGCAAATACAGAGGACACCGGATTAGCCAGACCGGTGACCATCCAGCAGGAAGAAAGATGCAGGGAGAGGGACAAGAAAGGGGGGCCGCGGGAGGAGGGGAATGGGATGGGAAATTCTTGGGTTCTTTTTACATACAAAGGAGCGGCCGGGGAATCAGAAGGGAGGAAAGGAAAGGGTTGGCACGCAGCCGCAGCAAAGCCCAGACCGCGGAGGATGACAAGACCGGGCCAAGAGACCAAGACCGTGAGGTCCGACGAGATGGTGGGGTGTGTGCGTTTGGCTGGGCGGCCCTGGCCGGGGGCCTTGTTGCAAGGGGCGCCACTGACCAGGGGGAAGTCGACTCGACAGTGGACACAGCAGCTGGGATCCGGGATCCGATTAACCCATTACTAAGTCTCAGCAACTACGATGAGAGGCTGCTCCGATGGATGGGTCGCCAGCCAAGGATGCAGTGGATGCACCGGTGCGGGCGTGGGTCGCACCACGGGGATTGCTTCGAATCGGTTGACGACTCGACAGATGCGAGGAACTGCTACCAGTACCGGCCTGAGAACCTGCCTACCTATAGGGAGGTATTAATATTAATTAGAGTTGGGACCGCGGTGGCGCTGACCCAGAAAAAGAGTTTTTATTTAGAAAAAGCCGGCGGGACGAGCAGGTTTTGGGAATTAATTTAAGTTTATGCACCCTGCAGGAAAGAGTTAACGAAGCCAGAAAATATAATATGACCGGGTTGATGACAGTGCAGAAAGTTACGCTGTAATAATCATATGGGACAGAATGATGATTATTAAATTAGAGGATGTAATAATGTAACTTCCTTACCTCCGAGGTAAGAAAGACAGAAAAGAAGAATAAAAAAAAGAGTGGGAAACTTTGAGAGTCCATACCAATGAAATCACACAGAGAGAGGCATGATTCAATCCTCCTGCACATGGCATTGCAGGACAGATAATCTTATCTATCTGCTCTGGTAGAGGAGAAAATTGCAGAATCAACCATGATTTCCGCAGTCATTATTATTAGACCAGAGTGACTGGTATGGTTGACTCGGACCGAGATGATTGACGGGTCTAAACACTAATTAATTATTAGTTGAGAGGCTGAGTGAGACATGACGACGCTTCCAAGGGCCGACGGTCGCAACTTGTTCATGGTCATAATATTAATTTTCTCCCTCTTCTTCCTCTTCCTCAGGCCAAGTAATATGGCTAGTTTGGCAGCTGCTTCCTCCCTCGTGCTAACTTGGCAGTTGCTTGGGCTTTGCCGAGAAAGAGCTTGTTCTGACTTCTGGCTTTCTGCCCGCGGTGCTCGTTCTTGGCCCCTCTCTGCGTCGATCTTGGCCAGCGGAATCGGGCGGCCAAGCCATCCAAGAAATCCCATATCGCAGGATCTCTTGGCGACCGGCGGGCACCAAACTGGTCGGCCGGAGCCGTTGAAGAGGAAAGGAGAGGAAAGGACGGGAGAAGGACGGGAGAAGGACGGGCACGACGAGGATGATAAGAGAGGAGAGAATGAATGGGTGAAAGATGTTGCAACAGAATGGCCGCCGACCTGGCGGCGTTTTGACAACACGACGAACCCACGACAAGCGCCATAATTATATAGCCATGAAGACAATGATAGCTATCAGAATACAAATTGCTTCCAGCAGGAGGGTCTCTGCTTTGTTATGTATGCAATGCCGTTGTGACTTTCTTGTCGTTCTCTTTCCACGCAACAATAGTCGCCCTCTAGTAGCCCCTTTGCCCGCGCCTTTCTACTTTATACACTATGTACACATATACCTAAATTAAAATATATAGATATATAAGGATATATGGCCAATCCTGATCGTCTGTCGTGGAGACATAGATCGGGATGAGTCGATCCTCCGGCAGATCTCAGTGATTCGTTGCCCTCAAGGTCTGGGGATCACAAATAGGACTGAGAATACCCTGTCGCCTTCCATTCTGGTTCAGTAGAGTGCGATGCTGCTCACTCGGCAAGCAGGAGTCCAAAAGATACGGAACTCTTGTTCCATCCAGCGGGGTAAAAAAGCAGAAAAAAAAAAGCAACCGGCAAAATGCTAAGTTTCTGCAGCTCATCGCCCGTCTCGCAGGCTCGCTGAGGGGGCCGCTCCATCAATCATGTCCCCTCTGGCTGCGAACCGGCTGTTGATACCAACTCCAGATGTTCAAGCCAACCTTTGTCCCCGAAAGCACCGGTAAGGCCGCGTGCCACGTCTCCGGGTACCCAGTCCCGTCAGGGCGCAAATTCTCCCAGAAGATGGCATTCCCCTTGATCGGCTTAAAGGTGACGCCTTCCGGCTTCGACTGTGCTCCTTCCGTCCGCTCGTCCTCGCTATCACACTCGATAAACCGACACCACTTCTGGGACTTGGGCTTGGGGAGTCGGGGGAAATTCGTGCCACCTCCCGTGCAGTCCGCGTTGACATACACCATGAACGTGCTCACGCGGTCTGCTCGTTGAGACGCGCCTGTCCAGTCGTAGTGATGCCGGTAGTAACCAGAGACGTTGTATCGCTGAACCCACATGCGCTCAATGTACAGGGAGGGCCGCCAGCCTTGGAAAGAGCGAGCACGTTCCTCCAGACAACGCACAATATCGTCGCGCTCGAGTAACGCACGGTCGGAGCGCCGTGCGGAAAGGTCGACGCGTTGGGAGACGCCATCGTAGACGGTCGAGGGTTCATATTTCCCTTCACTAAAAGCAGGAGGCTTGTCAGTGATTCAAGCTTAGAACAGCTGTAGGTGGCATAGTATATCATTGTCCGAGTCAAGGTATCCTCCCTTCGCGAGTGGCTCCTCCATGAAGGTGACCCCAACATACCTGACAGCAACCAAGTGATCCGCCTCCTTCTCGCTCAAGAAATTCTCAATATAAATCACCAGCGGCGTTCGGGAGAATATATGCACGCGGTAGTCGTCCGCAGGGCAATTAAGCGGCGCATCGCCTTCGGGACTGATAAAGCGGTCGTCACTGATGTTCAGCGCCGGCAAGACTTGGCCGTTATCGTAGTCACCGTCACCTAGCAAACCATCGGCCTGCTTAGATGGAAAGAGCATGCGCAATGCTGGTACGATGACGAAGATGTAAAGCGGGACCAGGTAAAAGATCCATGAGAGGATCGAGGATACCCTCGGAGTGGTTGGCATGGCTTGCCTCGGCCCTCGAGTGCTTGCAGGGTGCGGCCCACGAGACAAAAGCAAGGAATTTTTTTTACTCCGGTAAATCTATAATTGCATCACAAGGCTTTCATTCAATTGATATAGAATGTGCAATTCTTCAAAGACTGCTGTGAGCAGTCCGCACTGACCGACGGATCTCTGCAAGATTCTAGAAGCACCTAATCGCTCGGATCTACTCCGTACTCCGCGGAAGGGACGGGAGAGCTACCCTCCGAGTGGAGACCTCCCACGGCAGTCAACAATGTTGGTCAGGAGATACGGAGTACAACGTAAATTTATCCTATGGAAGATCGCTGTCCAATCTAACCATATTATTGCCAGTAGAAGTAGCTACATACAATGCATAACCTGCAGCCCTCATTAATCATGTATCCTGCTGGTATCAACTCCTATACTGTCGGAAACAACAAAAATACACAAAAAACCGCCGTTTCCCCTTTCCACTCTCCCATGTCAAAAAAAAAAAAACAACAAAAGCAATCTCTGCAGCTTTTGTGCCCATCTCAAAACGCCCGTAAAACAAGTAACACCATGGTCACTAAGTCACAGAGGAAAAAAGGCAAAAAAAAAGTAGGACAATATATGCTTTCCATGCGATAATGTATAACGTCAAGGTCCCTTCCAAGTTCATTTCACATTCCATAGCATTAGCAGAACAAAGAAAAAAAAGCAGAGGAAAACAGGGGAAGGGGAAAAGAATAGATACTAGAAATTCGGATGTCATAAGCCAGCGACAATGTGGAGGCCTGCATGAAACCAGAACCCTCAAACTCCAACATTCATCCACTGACTCCAGTCATCGTTCCCTGGGTATCCATTGCCAGAATTCATACCAACATTGCCAAAAACCTCGTCGAAGTTCACATTCATGTCCATGGCCATTCCCATGGGGCTGAAGCCGTTCATACCGTCGAATCGCACGTCATTCGTGCCCGATGTTTGTTGTTGCTGTTGTTGAGACGGCGCTTGATCTGCCATCATATTCTGGGCCGCGAACCCTAGGCCCTGCCACATAAAATTCTGATTGGGAAGAGATACCAGATCGGGACTTTGGACCATCTCATTGCTGCCTGGGGTCGAAGAATGCGAAGCCGGTGACTGCACTTGAGATTGCAGACCCAGATGTTGAAAGTGGGGAGGCAGCGTCGTTGGAATCCTTCCAGTGGTTCCGTTGGGGAAACCACGGAGATTTGCGAAAGTATCGACACCTGGCGTTGAGGACCGAAGCGCTGCATTACCTGATGCCGACGACGCCGTTCCGCCTTGCGTAGTCGTATTAAATTGCGCCGACGGCCCCGAACGCTCATTTTTGAAATGACCATCTTCCAAGGTGGACATAGGCTGTGTCGGGTATGCGAAAGGATCGCCAGACGGAAACATGATAGGCATCAGATCCGGTAGATTCTGCGCAGGTGATGCCGTCAACGAAGAGCCTGAAGATTGGTTGACCTGATCGCTCACAAATGCTGGGGACGGAGATGAAAGAGGTTCTCTCGACATTCCGGTCGAGGTTTCCTTCGATACAAAGGATCGAGGATCGAACGTCCAGCTGTCATCGACAGCGGCTGACGTGTTAGCCGATTCTGCCGTTGTCCTCGACTGCATGGAGGCCAACTGCGCTGGGAAAGTGTTTGCACGCTGTGGCAGACTAAATTGTGAGCCGGTGGAAGGCGTCCGCTGCGGCTTTGGCTTGGAGACAGAACTCGAAGGAGTCGGTCTCTTCAGACTCACGGGTTGAGCGGAAGAGCTCTGGCGGCTTCTTAATTTTTCGGGGAGATGCTTGAAAAGAGACTACACGGGTTAGCCCACCATCACGGTCGAGTAAAGAAAATGGCAACTTACGTTAAGACTCTGAGCGCATCGATCTGCAGCCATGCTCTTCTTGGCCAATCCATTTAATGTATTCTTGCCCTCCAAGGCGTCCTTGAGTACGCTGTCCTTGGCTGATGGCGAATCCGGGTTCTCGAGAACAAAGAACACGAGAGACAAGATGGCAAAGTAAGTCGTATACATGGTAAACCAGTAGGAACCGTTCAAAAGACCTTTCTTGTACATCCCGGCTGTGATATGGACGACATTGCGGGCAACGCTCACGCAAGCTGCTGCACATGCATATGACCGCTTATCAATCCCCTGCGCTTGAAAGCCGTTGGACACATAATGTAAAAAGGGTCGATACATGGACATCTGGACATGCGCGTAGCTGATACGGAGCAGTTGTCGCATACTGATAGGACAGTCAGAATAATCCCGTATCGTGTACAGATTGACCGTTGGTGCAGTTATGATCGAACAACTTACCGTTCCATTTCGGTGGACACCTCGTCACCGTGCCGCAGGGCGGGAGGCAGCGCCTCCATCCAGGCTTGGAGATCCCGTTCGATCTCCCGGATTTTTGAATGGCTCACCATGTAGGTGTGATCACCCTTGGACCTGTGTTTTGCATTTTTGACAGGATAAATGTATTTGACCACTTTTACAATGATGTCGACCAGGCGAGCGTGTGCATTCGCACCCGCCATCAAGGAGATCCGATCAGGTGGCATAGGTAAAATCCCTGCCGGGGTGATGAACTCATCGTCGATCTCCAATGGATATTCCTGGTCGATATCTTCATCGTTCACCATCTGCGGCAGTCCCAAGAGAGTGCTGACATAGACATCCATTTTCCGAATAACCCAAAAGATCCGCTTTCGCAGTTCACGTTCGATGGGGTTGAAGTTTGCGGTGACAGAGCGGTGTAGGCCCAGCCGTAATGCTGCGCGCTGCGCAATGCCAACATACGAATAGCAGGTGCTCAGTTTTGCAGATGACTGAAGGAACAGAACCATGAAGCAGATCGCTTGCAAAGAAGTCAAGTCACGGCAGTCGGTAATATCGAGCAAGTGTCGCCCCGCCCTGAAGTATTGAAACCTGCCAAAGCATCAATATACACGTACACATAGGGCATTTTTGTTGGTGGAGGGAGTGAAAGAGAGAGAACTCACCCTTGTCCTATAGCGCCTTCATAACCTTCCACGTCGAGCGTGCTCTCAACGTCATCTGAAAAGAGGCATCCAACAGCAATGACAACATAAAGAAGAGGTAAGAAAGTATGTTCTTCATTGGTAAATTGCTCCCAGGGGGTATCGTATATACGGTCAAACATAGCAAAAAACGAGGGCTCGTGAACAAAGCGCATCAACACACAGGCATGATCGAAGGTGTTGCGACAGAGGGTCCTGGCAACCTCTTTTGAAGGCAGATCGTGAGTCGGGGGAAGGGTCGAGTTCGAGTTAGAGTGCGAGTCTTGCGGCGATTCCGACTGGGACTTGGGACTCTCCAGGACGTGCGAAATCGGCCGCGATCGTGGCGAAGGACGAAGTGGGATGACCATATTTCCAAACTGCTTTCGCAGCCTCTGCATGAATATTATGCCCGACGAGTGCCCGTGGTAATCCCAGTGCCCCTGGTCATCGAGGTCCAGGGATCCGGAATTCTCCATCATGGTCTCCAACAAGGATTCATCCCCGCCTTCAGCACTAGACTCGGGCTGTGAACTACCTGTCGCGGGTTTGGAGGCTAATGATTCCTGAGGTTTGTCTCTCCTGAGTGTCGCAAGGAACTGCTCGGGGTTGGTCGGGTCCAAACGAGGGTCATCCAGGTTAAGATCAGGAGCCAGAACTCGAAGAACTGCCTCGGCCTTGTGAAGTCGATTCTCCAAGGCTTCAATATATTGGGGGGCCGGGTTGCGCCGACGATTGGAAGGCTGGTCATATGTACACTCTGCAACCAAATGTGTTAGGGAGAGAGATGGATGCACGCTCCACGAGAAGACATTCTTACCATAGCTATACACCGTGCAATGGGTACACGGTTGCTTCCCGTCACATTTAATCTTCTTGCGACGACATTCATCACACGCGCGAGTGACTCTTCTCCTCTTTTGCATCGGAGGGGGCTGTTTCGCTTGCTGAGATCCCGACACTGGAGTGTCTTCGTGGTTCTCCGCAGTGCTCACATCTTCTTGGGTATGATAGTGCGATTCCGATAAAGCGGTCGGATCATCTTCATTGTTCTCGCCGGGCGACGAATGCATCGGGCTGGACTGCGAAGTCATTGCGGAGTAGAGTACAACGGGGTCCAGAGACAGTCATGGAAGAAATACAGATGACCAGTGCAGGGCGTAGATCAGAATGGTAGTATCATCTCTCAGTGGAACGTTTCAAATCATGGAACTCTTGAGACAGCGGGAAACTATCACTTGTATAGGATAGTCTGATACGATTGGATTGTGGTTTGATAACAGGAGAAATTTGAATTAATTGTGGACGCGATATGAGCGCGCAGTTCGGAGTCGCAGTCTTCTTTTGTCGTTCTCTCTTGGGTAAAATCTAGCGGCGATCACGACACAACGTAGATAAAGCGTCGAGGGGAATTTCAAGCGGTCTGAAAAGATATCAGGAGATCTACAAAACGATCGAAAGAAACTCAAATCGGGAAAAAAGGTCGAGGTGTCACGATCCGAACCAGTGGGACCGCAGGAGAAAGTCCATTCAGGCGAGCGGCCAAAGCGGTGAGAGCGATTGCGCTCGGAGAAGTGATGTCAGAACTGCGCCACAAAGGGGAAAGAAACAGATACAGAAAGGATCTGTCGAGACAAGACTCAAGAAGAATAATATCTTGCGGGGGCAAAGAGAAGGAGAGAGAAGAAAAGGGAAGGAGAGAAAAAGGGAAAGGGCTCGATTGGGAGTAAGAGTCAGGTTTCTGGAGAGGTAGCGAAGGAGCGAACCAGAAAGGGCGTTCTGGGCGAGTTCCTCGTTGGTCGGTTCGGCCCAGCAGGGCCCAGCAGGCAGGTGGAGAGGGCTCCGTTCCGAAGTTGGAAGGAACTTGCCGCCAGGGCGAAGACTACAGCAGTGGTCCGCGTAAAGATCGGAGGAGACGAGATCTGGTTGAAGCTTAACAGCGACGAGGAAGAAGCGATAGTCGAGGTAAGAACAGGCGCGGACAATACAGGCGATCTTCCAGAGCGTTGCGCCGTCGTGTGTGGCGGATACACGGGGACAAATCCTTGGGAAGGCGGGGAGATAAGCTGCAGCGGACGGAGTAGATTCTCTGAATTAACTCCGACTTGTACGGATTGCTCTGACTCTATTATAACAACACGGCAAGTGCTCGGAATAACTACCGAGGGCATCGTACTCTATAGACCAATCAATAAAATTTCCAATCAAGTCGGACTGGGATCAACTCTGCGAGAAGGACTCCAAGCGAGGCCCTGTCCTTGAAGTCACAAAATCTTGAGTCATTATTAATTCAGCAGGGTTAACTCCGACGCCAAGCAGGGAGGGGGAGGGGACAGGCTAAACACGGCGACAAGAGCGAGGTTCCAGGGGTGGACAAGCGCCCGGCCGCGGCCCAACGCCACCAGCGACCATCAATGTAACTGCAATGATTGTAGAAAGCCATGGCGCTGCCAAGAACACAACAATCTGGGGTACAGATATAGAGAATAATACAGCCCTATTCTAAAGCATGGAGGACTGTCGAGCAACCCGACGGAGTTTTCAGTTGTCTGGATACAAGCACTGCACTGGAAAACAAGCTTTTCTTGCGATTTTTCCACAGCGAGCAACGGGCCAGTTTGCAATTTGGCTGATGCTCAGAAATTCAACTGCATGTGTCGTCAAATAATATCATCCATTGCTTGACCGGTGGCTTACCAAGGAAAGGTTTACTCGATGCTTACCTAGGTACTCTGCAGGATCGTATATACTCCGTATGCTGTAACAAACTTCACGAATCAGAATGTCGCGTTGCTCGGAGAGAAGCGCGTGTCAGAGTCGGGGGCTTATCTGATCAATTCCTTGCGATGCTTCTGACTGGCTCGTCACGAGAAGCTTAAGTCCGGGCCCGCTGTCTGCAAGTTCCACAGAACGCACATGGATAAGTTGACACGACATCGAACACTCTAGTCCAACGTTTGGAAGATCGGCACGGTTGTTAGTGCTAATACAATATAAGCACCTTCTAGCCTTGATTACGAATCAATTCATCGTGAAGTAGCTGAGCAGTCAAATAAAATATAAAATCCTCCGTTCGAAGGGCTGATATCATACTACGGAGTAGCAGTGGCTCGTGTGGGGCGCGCTAATGAAAATTCTGTCACGGGAAGGTAGCGTACGGAGCATTGACTTGTTGGGTCTACAAAAACGCTTTCACACGTAACGCTGGCATTTTCAAAGCATGGGGCATTATTGGCTGCAGGACAAGGGACTCTGTGGAATCGAGTATTATTAATCCACGGTGACCAAGCAGAAAAACCCAAAGAAAATCACTACTCCGTACTGGTCCCCTGGTCAACTAAATCCGGACGCAGAGACTGGATAGGAAGAAGAATGCTGTGTGATTAGCAATGCAGATAGTGCAGATGATAGTGAGAGACTAACTCGAAACGGGCAGGATCTGCAGAGAAGTGTTTCACAGCGTATGTCTTCCATACTGTCTTTTGCAACGGCAGGAAGGTCAAGGTCGACCACTTGTAGGGAAGATATGGGAAACAAGAAGAGCGCAGTGTACTCGAGACATTGAACATGATACGACTTGGGGCCATCAAACTCTTAGACCTGGCGTTGAAGGATTCAAGCGCGTTTCTGTTCAAACCCATCTGACTATGTCTAACATGCCAGGACTCACTTCGTTTCTAGACACTGACAACAATTTTCTTGTTTTTTTTTAAAAAAAAATCCCCGACGTACGGTCAGTTGACCGATTTGCATCAAACTCGAGTCAGTCCGGAAGGGCCATTCCATGAATCCAAAAATTCGACGCTGACCTGTGTCTACCAGCAAGGCTGTAGTCCGTCACGTGCATGTCATACCAAATTGAATAATTAGCAGCGTACCCCTTTAGCAATCGAGACAGGTTGCGGAGAAGATTCCCTCCTGGCCCAGAGCACGGCCTCATCTTTCAAGTATATCGAGGTACATACTGTACTTTCTCTAATCTACAACAGTGGGTTTTCTGCTCAATTCTGAATTCAATCTTTCATTTCTATCTTCTAGATAGATAGAGTTCCTGCCTATATCTTTCTTTATTACCAAATCGTACGTTTCATTCAAACACACCTGCAGTGAAATCCACGACCTGGGCTTTTTCAATGACGCTTCCAACGCTCTCCACAAAAGCCAGATGCGCAGGATCCTTCCGGACATAATAATCTCGATCCTCAACACTTTCAAATTCCACGACAAAGGCATGCGTAATGCCGTGCTTTTTTTTTTTCCAATTCAAGGGGGTATAAGTTAGCAAGACCATAACCAAGCCAGCGGTACCAATAAGACAAAGACAGTTAACTTAGGTAGGAAGGAAGGAGAAGGGAATGAATGAATGTGTTATGTGCTTTCTTCCAGGAACAGGAACGTCTACTGCAATACCTGTATTCCTTCAATCGAGTTGTCTATGCCGCCACTGGAGGATTTGATATACGGTTTTTGAGACGTTGGGTGGATGCAATTATCCTTCAGCGCAAGCATGCGTGCGCAGACCTTGCGAGAGAGACTTCCGGTCAATATTGGTTTGCTTTAGATTCCACTGTTGAATAATAATAAACGCACATCTTTGATGGTTTCTGCGCTAACGCCGGGTTTGAATTGAAATAGGACAATATGGGTAACTCCCATTTCGGACGGTTGTCGTGGAAGGAATGTATCAGTAATAGGACTGAAAAGCCAGTAGAGGCCAAAGAGTGTCAAGAAAGTGAGAATTGCAGCCGCTACGACTCGTCTTGGAGACATGTTAGTTAAAAAGAGAAATCGGGGGTGGTCTGCGGATGCGGGGTATTAAATAATACCTGATAAAGGGTGGAGTCCAGATTCACCCTTTCAAGTGGCGTCATGTCAAGACAGAAATTACATTATTGTACTACATCGCCACATCTCTCCTTCCTAAGGAATGCTACAGATGGTGAAACATATTGTGTTAGAAACAACTGCTACGCTGTTCAGGACTTTAACTTCAGGATCTTGAGGCTTGCACCACCTGGACGGCTTGCAAAACAGCCTGAACGAAGCGAAAGGACAGGAGAACCTCTTGAAGAAACTGCGAGATGTCTTCCTCGTTGGCACGAGGGTCGATTACAGAGTCTTCCGTACTTGAAAAGGAATAGATTGTGCCTTTGGAACGGAGCATCGCAATACAGAACGACGGACAGCTGAACAGTGATAAAGTCCTACTTGATTTGTCATAGTCAAGGTGTGATGCGAGTGTGTCGACCCAGCGAATCTGAACGCGAAGCAAGTTGTGTAAAAGGTATGCATTGGTCTCCGTAGGATATAATGGCATCCAAGACGAGGCCACCTTGCTGCTCTCGCTCTGTAGTGGAGCGGGCAGGTAATAGGTTACCGAATGCTTTCAATAGAACATATAAAGGGCGGTCGGCCAGGTCAGCAGACACCTTGTATGTGTCGAAGATCAGTCCCGAATTGGGTTGAGCAGGATCTTGGTGGATCGCAAGTTCCTGCATAGACGATCCGTTGAAAGCTGTCAGGTAAAGCATCGATCGCCAACCAAGTATAGCAAACACGAGCAGCCTCTGAGCGGCGAAAGACTCGCTTGTACACTCCACCATCTGTGTTTTTCGAAGATGCTCCACCACTTCGTCGATGGAGGCGCCCTCATTCTCTCGCACGTATTAACCCAGGGCTTCGAAGATCCCATACCGACTGACCGCAGCGAACCACAGTGCCCTAGCCCGATATGGAAAGCAGCCATCGACAGGGATTACGAAGAGTTGAGGAAAGGGGGAATCAAGGGACCCGCCATTGACCAGGATCTCTGGAATATCAAGAGTCCCAGTGACCTGCCTGAGCAGATCCAAGCCCTCGCGCTTCGGCGACCTGGATGAGAGTACTCCGTAGACTTGAGCCTATCCTTCTAAGTCTGAATGACTTCGCAGCCGTCAATACGATAGTATTGGGTATGAATGGTCAGGTTGCTGCCGTAATATGGGGTTCTATAAGACTTATTCTGAAGGTAGGCCTACCTCTGCAACTTCTGGCATCGCATTCTCATTATTGACCGCATCAAGTTCGCCCAGCCGGTTCTTCCAGAGCTTCTTGATATGTTTGAAGAACTGGGGCGTGCATTACCCAGGTTCCGCAAGTACGAACAGGAGCTGCCTATGACGAACACTCTTGAAAACGCCCTGTCGGACGTGTATACGGAAATAATTGTCTTTTGCGCTCATTCAATCACATTCTGTCGCAACAACCCTAATATCGCCAGGAGCCGTCATGCATGGTCCCAGTTCAGCAGTGACTTTTCGAAAGCCATCGCAAATCTCCGCAGCTACTCCAGGGTGGTTGATGAGACGGCTGATATGATTCGTTTCTCCAGGGAGACCCATACGGCCGAAACGATACAAGCGATTAAGGGCCTGCAAGCCCTTAGCGTAACAGATCTAAGTCTTCCGTGCTATATGATACCATACGGTCTCAACCTGAGGTTCTTTGGCAGAGAGTCTGAAATTCAAACGCTGAAAAGTGGCCTCGAGCCGCAGAATGAGTCCGGGAATTTGAGAGTCATGGCGATCTATGGGCTTGAAAGACACAGCTTGCTCTGCACTACGCCAATACGTCCATGAAGCTGTAAGACGCGATTATATGGGTCCCCGCGGAGACTCAGATTAAACTTACGCAGGCGCTGTCGGCTTTTGCGGTGAAGCTCGGTTTGCAGAAGGATGAGGGCAACGAAGACGACTGCCACTCTATTCAGAAAGTCCGAGACTGGCTCAACACCACGGGAAAGTCTTTACGAGGCTCTCGCGGCGTTGAAAGAATGCTGGCGATTACAGAATCTCACCGGAGAACAGGTCACCGAGTCCAAGTATCCAAAGCATAGTGGCGACATTGTACTCTTGGCCCGGATACGACATGCCCAGGGACAGAAGAACGAGGCGCAACAACCAGCGTCGCGTACGATTTCTATCCGCAGGGGTCTTTTCGGGGACAACGTGCCTCGCGTTGCAGACTCTATGTTCCTTGTCGCTCGTATGTTGGAAGCTGAGGGTGAAGACGTGCTAGCGGCAAAGCTCCTCAGTAGTATCGTCGAGATGAGCCGGGGTATGCCGGAGATGAAAGGGTATCTCGCCCGAGCATTGTGGTTTTGGGCTGCGGTCGAAGCCAGGATTGGTGATGTTGGACGCGCCAAAGAACTCAGGGGGATGGCCAAGGTAGAAAGAGATAAGATTTATGGAAGAGAAACTGCAGATGAGCATAGTGATGATTCATATATGAAGCTAGTGGGATGGATGCTGTGGTAGTTGCAAGCACTCTGAAAGAGTTGGTTATGACAAAGAACACGAAGAGTGAAAAGTACCACGTCTCTTTACCTATCGCCCATTCATGACACACAAATTTATGCACTTGAGAACTGTATTTGATGTCTGACTAACTTGCACATCCAAGGAAAAAAAAGCCATCCTCAGAGAAGGGTTAACAATCATCTGGCAATTGTGCTGGAAATGCAGTGAGCCAAGGTCACCAATTGAGCTCCAGCCAAGATCGCCAGCCTTACTCCGTAGTCTAGGATGCCAAAAAAATAAAAAAAATAAAAAAAATAAAAAATTAAGGCCACCAGGCTGCATTCAAGGACTGTAGGGTTGACCCTGCAGATTACATCAGAGGAAACCTTGTAACTAGTTAGTTAACTAAACCTCAGCTCGTATGATTAGATAATCTCGTCAGCCTCTTACCTAATGCTCTTCACCAATCGTCTAAAATTAATTCGCCAGTCATTATCCTTGTTGAGTGTGGAGCAGCTGAAGACATCCTGTCTGGCAAAAAAAGGGGCCAGATTTCTTAATCAGAATTTCAGAAATTCAATCTAATTCAATGGTCTGTTGTTTTTAGTTAAGCTCGAATCCAGCCGGCAGGATCTTCCCCACTATTACCAACTGCCGCGGATCCTTAATTCAGGGAAGCAAGCTTTAGTTAAGTTACGGAGTACGGAGTACACCCGACTCCTCCCTGAAGCTGCAGAGCTGAATCACTTTCTCCCTCGACTGTACGATGGCTGAGCCGCATATTCCCTTCTCGACCGGGGACGTTGTTCCTGTTGTATCTCGATCTCCTTGGGTCACATCGTGCAGTACCTATTAGAGCAGCCTGCATACCCATCCCTGTTCAGCCGACTTCCATAGTGTGAAGATCTCCTCTTTTGGTGTAGGGATCGATGTGAATCCGTCTTTTCTGGCCATTCATCTTTTTTTGCCGTGCCTCGACTTCGGCAAGTCCTCTGTTGTCGCAAGTGCATTTGTCCCTTCCTGGTCTCTCTGCAGCTACCGTCGAAGGTGGTGATATAATCTCAGATTGACCCGGGATATTGACGATGCCACCATCGATTGATCTGATCATCAGTGCTGTGTCCAAGTCCAACAATAGCCTCGCAAATGGCATACCTCCTTGTCAGTTTCTGCTGTGCATTTGTGGCTCTGGGTTCGTTTCTGTTTGGCTATGACTCCGGCGTGATCTCGTCCAGCATCGCCCAGCCTCCTTTCGTTGCAGAGTTTGGAGGGGCTTTGACTGATGCTGTCACCGGAGGAATTGTCTCATCTTATACAGGTCTGCTTTTTTTCCTACAAAACGAGAACATCTCCCTCTCTTCATGCTGCTAACACTTCACAGGCGGAGCAATTGTCGGTTCGGCTATAGTTTCATTCATATCTGACACCTATGGAAGACGGATCGTCGTCTTCCTGGGTGGCCTTTTGGCAACTCTCGGTGGAGCTCTGCAAGGAGGTTGTGTCACCCTGGCCATGCTCATAGCTGGCCGTTTCATTGCGGGCGTGGCGGTTGGCATGATGTCCGCGACAATTCCAGTGTATTGTGTAAGTTGGACCCGTGCACGGTTCATGCCATTGGGCTGAAAGTTGTGTCTCAGTCCGAAGTAGCTCCCCCACGCATTCGAGGGTTATTGGCAGGGATGCAGCAGTGGATGGTCGGGGTTGGGATCATGGTGGCTGTAAGTTTACATCGACAATTCAAGCGGTCTTACTCTCCATGTTGAGCCAAGCTGATTCATTCTCCATACTAGCAATGGGTTGGATACGGGTGCTCGCTCTATACAGACTCTTTCTCCTGGCGCTTCCCGCTGTCCTTCCAAGTCATCCCCGCCCTTCTGATCTCGTGCGGAACTCTTTTCGTTCCTGAGACGCCTCGCTGGCTTATCGAGCACTGCAAAGAGGAGACAGCCCGCGCTGTTCTCACTCGATTGCACCTGAACCGTGCAGGGTCGAACAGGGATCTCGTGGAGCACGAATTCCAACGGATCCGTGAGACCATCGCTGTCGAACGACGTACAGTTGTCCGATCCTGGAGACAGCTTTTAATGCATCCCCAGTCGCGTCGACGGGTTCTGCTTGCATGCGGGATCCAGGCTTTCACGCAGTGCTCCGGCACCAACGTCATCCAGTACTACGGGCCGCGCATTTACGCTACCCTGGGCCTGTCGACGTCCACCTCGCTGATGATCATCGGCATCTGGGGCGCCCTGGCAGTGTTCTGGAACACGGTCTTCATGTCGTTTATCGACCGGGTCGGACGGCGGAAGCTCCTGATCCCGTCGATGTTGGGCATGGGCGCGACGCTCTGCGTCGAAGCCACGCTGGCCCACTACTTCGACCCGGACTCGGCCACCAACGACGCGGCCCTCCGCGCCGCCATCAGCATGTTTTTCGTGTTCACGCTGTTCTTCACGGCCTTGGGGCTGATCTCCTGGGTGTATCCGTCCGAGATCTTCCCGACGGCGATCCGGGCCCGCGGCACCAGTCTCTCGACCCTGACGAACTGGAGTCTCAACCTCGTCTTCGCGCAATGCGGCCCCATCGGCCTCAGCCAGCTGGGCTATCGGTTTTTCTACTGCTTCACGGCCTTCAACTGGGCTGGTGCGGCCATCGTGTGGCTGTGCTACCCGGAAACGGTGGGCCGATCGCTGGAAGACGTAGGTGAGATTTTCGGCGATATCCATACCCTTCGCGATGACAACAGCAACAACAACGACGACGACGGCGACGATAATGACGATGGTGGTGGTGATGGCGGTGACGACCCGAGCAGGACCGTTCGCGTCACCACAGAGAAAATGTCCTGGCCACCCACAGACGATGGGAAGAACAGGACGGTCGATATGTAGATGTAGAATTCAGCCATGAAGTAATTTAATAAATGATGTGTGAGTGAGCAATTAGTCGATCCCTCGATCGAAAAATCTCAACCTTTAATTTAAGATTCTATCTTATTTGTTTGTCTATTTCTCTGTTTTCTTTCCTTATATAATGAATGGATAAATGGATGGATGAATGAAGCAAACATGCCCCGTCTGCAACACACAGAAAGCTTAACCAGCTTGTCAATGTTATAAGGGCAGGTTTTGGCTTAATCTAGTAATAATAATTAACAACGTATGTATGTACCTAGGATGTAGGGGCAGAGTTACTGAAAAGGAGAAAAGAAAAGAAAGAAAGAAAGAAACCAAAGTATATGATGTGTACTGCAGTACATACGATGAAAAAAAATCCCATCAATCAGAAAAAGCAGCATTGCATTTAGGTACGCCCTCACACCTCACACCTTACACCTCAGTACTCAATTCCCATCCGTACCCTAGCAGACCCTATCGTAATCATAATAATGGCTAAAAAATGGATCGGATCAGAAAGGAAAAGAAAAGAAAGGAAAGGAAAAGCAATTGTCAATACAGGACCTGCTGTACGTGAGCTCGATATGCAAAGGAAGAAAGGGGGGAAAAAAGGATATATAGTGGTATCTACAATACAAACGAAGGTTATACGGATGGAAGGATGAAATAGACAAACATAGAAGAAAACAAACCTGCCAGCTACTGCAACGCAGGCATCACATAGCTCGTCAACGGAGCCTTGAGAATTTCGTGTCGCAGCTCACTCTCCCAGGAGGGCATGACAAGGTCCTGGACTTGGAGCGTCAGGCAAGAAAAGAGAAGACCATTCACACGCAGCCAGGAATCCAGGCTGAGCCGCTTCGCAATCTTCAGCATTCGACCCACGAACCAAGGCCGCGCGAATGGTGAGGTGGCCGTCGGAGAGTACTGCGAGAAATCAGGAGTGTCTTGAAGTCCAGGCAAGAAGTGACGATGTTCAGATGATTCATCATCGTCGAAGCCGTCTTTGCACGCGAGAAGGATCTGAAGAAGGGCCTCGACAGATCCGCTCATGTCAACCTCGCTATCCAAGACTTTCCGGACCAGACTCTTCAAAAATGCCTCTGTCCGTGGGATCGACGATCGGTAATCCCAGAGGGCCGCATTCAGCATCATCGTCGACGCGAGGCGTGAGATAAACTGTTTGCGATTCCCTGACGCGGTAAAACGTTGCCCAGGAGGAGCCGCGAGGATCTGGTGCAGGATGTTGCCATCCTGAAAAGCCGAGTGACGCGTGGGTGCACTGCTCTTCGGAAGAGACAGTCTTTGACGGTGCGCGAGCTGTTCGCAGCGGTTAAGGAAGTCGATGAATTCTTCGCACTGCAGTCTGACTTCCTGCCTGGGCGAGAGTGGGAAACGGCCATGGCGGACAGCGGATCGCGAGCATGGTGATGGAGTGCGACCAGGAGAGGCAGAGGAGGTCGAACTTGGAGGAGACGGCAAGGAAGAGATAAACGGGGCGGCCGAAGAGAGGGCGGGAAAGACATGGGCAGCCAGCTCGGAGAAGGATGGGTTATGCTCAAAATAAAAGCTGGGTCCGTCGGTCTCGTAGCCCGCCAGGATGTAGTCCTGCCAGTTGATCAGCATCGCCAGCTTGGTGTTCTCGAACGCTGCTGGTCCCCCTCGATCGCGAATCATCCGTCGAGCCTGTCGCATGTGTATCCAGCTGATCTCTTTGCGTCCTGGACGAGGGTCAAAGTCCTCCAGCGCGGCGGCACTCATGCAGGCCGTGATGGCGTTGTCCGAGACATCGTCGGGGAATTTACTCATATGGTCCTTGAGCATGGAGATGGCCCGCTGTCGATGCAAAAGAGTGCTCCTGGTCTCCGTCTCGTTGTGAACCCAGGCCCACGTGTTTGCAGCATGCACGAGAACCGTGTTGACGAACGTGACGGCGCCTTTCATCGCCTCGGGCACAAAGACCTCCGCGTACCAGTTGTGCGCCTTTTTCGTCCGAAAGTGGCTTCCATAGGAGCACGCTGGCATCTCGTTCACATAGAAATCAAAAAGATGCTGGTCTTCCAGGCTCAGCTGCAACGGCAACGTGTCAAAGGGATCAGTTCGAGCGGCACTGAGCACCGTCTTGAGAGGAGGAGACACTGCCTTGGACAGCCGAATGACTTCGTCGATCTCCTCGTCCGTGCCTTCCCTTCGTCTGCTGGTTTCCCCGCCCGACGTCTTCGTTCTCCTTGCTCTTTGGCGTTTCTTGGTCTGTGGTTTCCGCTCATCACTTCCACTGCTCTCTGCCGTGCCCTCTCGCCGTTGGTTTTCGAGACGCTTCTGACGCATATACTCCTGCATGACATGGCGCTTGACCTGGGTTAAATTGTCCGCATTATCCTTCGAAAAGTCGATGAACCGCCACCGCATCTGTCCAGGCTTGGCTGATTGCTGGCCCGACGGGTTCGACATGTTGCTGGATCTTTTCTACGCCTCTACACGCTATGCCGTGGCGCCATTGACCGTTTGCATTGAGGCAACCCGAGCGGAGACTGCCTGAGCCTGCTGACCAAGATGAACCGGTTAGAACACCAGAGGGTTGACAGACACAGTGACACAGTCTCTACTCTTACACTTCTGACGTCGAGGAAAGAATGATCAGCCAGCTGTTGATAATCATACCCTGGAGAATGGTGTTCTCTGGGGTTGACAGCCCCACAGATCTAGGCCAGGGACACGGGTCCCTACTATACGCCTACTAATTCACACCGGACGCCACGCCAGATGGCCCAACACCCTGCATATCCCGCAAGCCTCCTAGTTGGGAGGCCGCTTTTTCTGACACCTGATGGCCAATGAGAAGGACGGGGGCGGCTTTGGGCTGACACTACGAGGCGACGAGACTAGCCTGCTTAAGCGGTGAAGATAGCGAAAGTATCCAAGAGCAAATAATAATAAGAATAAGAATGGTGGGTTGAAATTAAATGCAATAATCTGCGAAAAACACCGATTCAGCAGACTGACTCTGGAGCAGACAAATAAATACGAATTAACAATAGCCCTGGATGGCGATGGTGTCGCCGTGAATCAGTTCGAATTCGATTGTCACAGAAGCCAAGATCTTATGTCAACCTGGATTCAAAGATCAGCCCGTATGACGGCATCGTGGAGAGTCCCGTGCGACTAGGATCGATGGAACGTCCCCTCGATCTACTAATTCATGCAGACTGCCACGAGGTAGGTAAGCATTAAGACTTTGTAAGCAAATTAGGTAAGACTTCCAGCTCGTGAATCCAATTTATCACTCCCTGAAAGGTTGCCAAGAATCCAGTCTAGCGGACCATGTCCAACATCAACTGGAACCTTTCTGCCAGTTTGGCACCGATCGAGTTGAATAAGCGAGAGGTGGAGGAGTGTCTTGACTCTTTCTATGAGTCTCACGGCACCTCTGAATTTTCTGTGGCATGGCACAGATCTTGTCGAGAGAAGCAAAGCGCATTCCCAATTCATGGGGAGAAGCCGTGCTCTTTGGACAATCATCCATTTTCTTGGATACGTGTAAGTTTCAACATATCCTGGTCCGGGCTAGGGGGTTTATGACTTTATCAATCGAGAATGATGATACCACCAAATCAATGTTCAGTTGAATTAGCACCAACAATCAAATAAATTCGAAGAGCTACCCGCCAGTCAGTGGAGCCGCTACAGGCCACTCTCGTTGTTTGACAGAGAACGTTGATGATTAGATTCATCCCCCTGAGTGGCACGGCACCGGTATATACCTCGCGGAGGCGGGAATTAGATCTTTATACAGCAGCTATCTCCGTGCATAGAAACAAACGGAACCAGTCTACGTTGGAAGCGAGGACACGATTTTATGGACAGTCCGTCTTGATCTGGACCACTAACTGATGATGATACGTCTCAGAGCTGATTCTAACGGCAGTGGCATCGATAAGTCGAAACTGATATTATACTCCATATACGCAACTTGTCATACATCGTTGCCCATATAACCAGTCACGGATCCCGATTCGCCCACAGTTCATCAGAGCATATATTGACGTCCAGTGTGGCGTATGAGAAGGAAGTTTGGAAGCGCTGGTCGCAGACCTGCATTATGTTCCTCTTTCTGGTAAGGAGTGGTTCGGCTATCAGTTAGAATTACTCCGTATGCATACTGACATTGCCGCTAGTACACTGTTGATGGAGCCTCGTGAGCTTTCTTTGTCTGCAAAGACTGGGAATATGAGGTCAGGTTCTGTCGACACGTTTTCAAACACAGCATATAATTGATCCTGGAAGGCCTAGTATTTCGGATCAACGGAAAAAAACCACACTCGTTAGATAACAACTGACGAAGAAGTTTAAGCTGGTGTCAAGCGTTTAGCAGGGATGCAGGCTGCTGGTCAACTTTGCAACGAATCATCCTTAGCAACGCTCTTACCGGAAAAGTCAACCCTACATAGTCTGACGACAAGTTACATGACAGAATAAATAAATTAGCCGCGCTAATCGAGTCGAATCCGAAGAGAACGCTACTCGTGTGGTGGATGGGGGGAGAAAGAGTGATGTGCGGTTGCATCATGGATTGAGAGCAGGGCTGCTGGCTGTGCCGTGCTGCATTGCAGTCTGCAGCCCGGTGGCGGTCCGTTACCGACTCGAGCCACTCCGGACGGAATGAAAATCGGAGCATATGACAAGAGGTCCTGCAAGTCTGGAACTACAATGAAAACGGAGACTGGAGCCACGATTCCACTTGATGAACTAAGTGTCAACTTGCATACATGAGACTTTGCTTGCATGATGCATATCTGCTATGCCGGTGCTACATACACCTGCTTCGTGATGTACTCGAAGTACTCGAAGTACAGAGGAACATACCCCGGACGCTTCTACGACAGTATCTTCATCTTCAGAATCTCAGTTTACGCAACGCCAGCAAGTCCACGTCATATTTCTTGAGTTTAACAGGGCAAGAAAAGAAGAAAGAAAGAAAGATGAGTTGGCTCCTAGGAACTACATACGAACAGGGGTTGACAGCATATGTCATATCATACAGACCTATCACTTAGTCCATTTCTATCTACCTCCTACCTGCCTCCTCACAGGATTAAATTGACCGGATCTCCAGGCCATCAATTCATGATTAGCCTGGGACTCCGGATCCTTCTATAGTTTAGTTGAACTCGTCAACCACAATCTGTCTGAGTTCAGTAGCTCTTTATCCCACGAAATTGCAGTAGGGTGGCTTATAACCCCTGCCATCTATAAACAATGACGAATTCTAAACGAGCGTCGCCGAATTATTATTCAACGACGAATAAATTGTTCTAACTCTAAATCTCTTTTAATTATCCCTGTCTGTCCAATGGGATATAGACAGGCGAGATGGATGGGCAGCAAAGTAGCAGTCCTCGCACTCTATGGAGTAGACGTCGTAAGGCTTGTATGGACATACAGAGCGGACGATAATCTCCGAGTCCTGAAGGATAAATGAGAAAGGAAAAGCGACAAAGCGACAAAGAATACAATCTCTCTCTATCTCTCTCTCTTTCTTTTTTAATTTTTTTATTGGATAGGATTACTATAAAGGCTAGGTCGGGTATATGTATAGATAGATTACCTTCTATCTCATCAATCCAGACCTCAACTTTTTTGGTACTTTGTTGACTGCCATTTGAAATGTGAAGTGTACGGAGTGCCGCAGATGGTTCAGCAGTGATGTCAATGCTTTTATTGAGGTAGAGAGATTCCAAAGGTCCTCCCAGATGGAATTTGTATGGCTCAGTCTTGTAATATCTTCCTTCCCTTTCGCTACTAGGATATTGGTTACACGACATATCGAATATCGTGGTATTACTATCTAAATAATGGAGAGCTCTGTCGATGGTTGGCGGATTCAGATCTCAAAACCGCATTAAATTCGATGCTTATGCTGCTCAATATATATTTAGAAATGATTAACAGGGAAGCAACCTTCAAGCGGTGCAGGGCGATGTCAATATTGAAAGAAGTAATTTATAATTAGGATTGCTGCGATTCGATTAACGTCAATGCTCCCCGCGGTTGCTGACACGCCGCCGCGGCAGAACTCCGCGGCCTCTCTTTTTTCCAGCTGCACGCGACAGACAGATTGCTTGACCATTGAATTGCACAACACTTTTTTATACTCTTTACAACCATTTCAAAACACCTCAGGACTAGTTGGGCACGCAGAATTCTCAGCAAACCAGAGCGTTTCGACGAAAAGTCTCTGGCTGGATACATACCCACCGAGACTGCTTCCTTGCGCATCAACTGTCCACGCGGTATCATCGTCCTCCAACCTCAATACTCGTGGCACCTTATGGGCGGGAAGAGCATTGAAGCAATTTCGCTCTGAGACGCGATAGGCAGGGCTGGTTCGTCTCTTGCGTCGATACTGCTCCTCACCTATGAATCGCGAGTGAAACTTCCAAACACTTCCATCATGCTCCTTCATCGATCCAACACCGCGTCAGAGAAACCCTTATAATCTTCGAGGCTAGCTGTCGGTTCGTCTTTTGAATCCTGGTATTTTCTTAGTTTTGAGTGGCAGACCGGCAGGACGACAAGCTGACAGGACCTTGATTCTTCTTCCAGTGAGATTGACGCTGATCTCGCGATCAATCAGCCTTACGACGATGGCAGTCAATCCCTACGAAGCAGACCCGAAAAGGGTGCTGCAGGATGACCCCTACCTCGCGCGCAGTCCGCACTACGGTCGCTACGCTCCCCGAGCCGACGACTTCACCCCTCGCTACAATTACTGGTACGGATCTGAGCCGGAGGCAATACCTTACTGGAAGGAGGTGTTGGAGCGGTACTGTACGCCCGAGAATTCCCTGAACGAGTTCGGGTCAAGGGCCGCCTTCGCTGCAGGCAAAGTCATCATCCGGGTAGACCAAGAGAACGCGGACGGGCCAGCTGCGGAGAGATACTCTTGTCTGAATGCGAACGAACTATGTGCAGCGAGGAAAGCCGAAGAGGCCCTGAAAGGCCTGAATGTTGCGGTGCCGACGATACTCTTCTGCGGGACTATCGACGGGAAAAATGTGACGGTGGAAACTCGAATACCAGGGGTGTCCCTGGAGGTTGCATGGAGGTATCTACCAGAGAAGGAGAGGCAGAATCTCAAGCTGCAGTGTCGCCAGATCCTACAACGTCTTGCATCCGCCGGTACATCGCCCGACGCCCCTTCATACGTCTGCCGAGCTCTCAACACAATCTCGCAACCGGATATGCAAGACCTCGAACGGGAGATCCTCTTTGCGCCAAAAGGAGAGGGGGAGGATCTGTGTTTGGTGCACAATGATATGACCCGATCCAATATTATAGTCAACAACGGCCGTATCGTGGGGATCATTGGCTGGCGTCAAAGCGGTTTCTTTGGGCATGACAGAGCAAGACAGGTCCATCGTCAACTGCGAACACCTGCACGTTCCTACCTAACGACTCTCGGGGAGGAATCGGCGGAAGAGAAGGCATGGGCTGATCTTTATGACGCACAACTAGAAAGCATCAGAGAGCCTATGACAGCGAACGGTCAAGAAGACTCCGGACCGAAGGTGAAAACTGAACCATCAGCGACTAGCCTAGATAAAGTTCCCATGAGCTCTACCATGGGCCAGCTGGACGGGACTGACCTTCCTGATGAACACCCAACGCCGAAAAAAATCAGCGACCTTAAGCGGGGATCGATGTCGCGGGCGTCATCCTCTGAGAGGTCGTCGCCATCAGCTCCATCGAAGCTCGGACCGGCTGGCAGGAAGTCCTCGTCAGCGTCGACGAAGAAAGGCACTGCAACCAAGAAATCAGTGCCGAAGAAACGGAAGCTGGATAACCTCGATGCTGAGAGCGTCAATAGCCGTCGCTCTAATACACCGTCGTCTCGAGCGAGCAAGGACCCGGCAGTCAAGAAGCAGGGATCTGCCTCTGCGGCAGGGTCCCCAGCCCCCGATAATAAGAAGGGCAGTAAGAAGAAGACTGCCAAAAACGCGCCAGAGGAGACAGAGCAAGAGCCAGAGGCAGCGGAGGATAGTGACGTCGAGAACGCCGACGAGGTTTTCTGCATCTGTCGCAAGCCCGACAACCATACGTGGATGATCGGGTGTGATGGAGGTTGTGAGGATTGGTTCCACGGGAAATGTGTGAATATTGACCCGAACGACGCGGACTTGATCGACAAGTATATTTGTAAGTATACAATTTCTACGTCCGTCTGTTTGAAAACTGACAATGTCTAGGTCCAAACTGCCACGAGGCAGGAAAGGGTAGCACAACCTGGAAACCAATGTGTCGATTAAAAGGCTGCAGGAAACCCGCCCGCATCACAAAAAAAAACCGGAGCAAGTACTGTTCGGACGAACACGGCCGGGAATTCATGCGTCGCATGACGCAGCATCTGAATTTGAAGACATCTTCGTCTGCCCATCTAGGTCCTAATGGTCGGGGCCGTGGAACGAAGAACGTCAGGGATAGCCACAGCGTCGAGGGCGATGTTGATTCTAATATGGAGGATGGAGTAGCCACCAACGACGAGGAAGACGATTTCAACGACGACCTTGGGAGCCGAGGCGGTGTTTTGACTGCCGGGGACTTGAAGGCCGCCATTATGGGCGTCTCTTCCGCAGAGGAATTCCGCCGGCTGGGAGATCGGCTGGTGACTCCTCCTCCGCCACCACCACCAGAGGAGGCCAACGGCCAGAACAATGCTCACAGCAATAAAATGGGGCTGGACGTGCACCCTCCGAACGTGACATACTCCCTCGACGAGGAGGCGAAGCTGCAGAAACTCCGCAAGCAGCGCGACGACCTGCTCTATCGCCGCGAGGTGCTTCGCGCGCGGAACCAGTTCATCGGCCTGGTCCGCCAGCGGGCGAAGAACGTGCTGGAGCGGCTGAAGCAGAAGGACCCCAAGGGCGGGTGGAAGGACATCTGCGGGTTCGACTCGCGCCTGTCGTGGAACGACGACGAGTTCGACGAGTGGCGGCTGTCGGAGACGGGACAGAAGGCGCTGCAGGAGGGGAACCTCGAAGCGCCGGAGCTTGCTGCTGCGACTGACGCCGACGGCGATCACCAGATGGTCGACGCGGATGCCGCTGCCGCTGCCGCTGCCGATGGCGACGATGACGAGAAAGGCGACAAGGACGACGCCTTCGACGCCTTCGCGCGGGGAGTCTGTCTCAAGAAACGCTGCGAGCGCCACAAGCAGTGGGTGAAAGTCCATCAGCAGGACGTCCTCTTCGAGCAGAACATGCTCCAGCAGGATTTGCAGAAGTGCGAGCGCGAGGCCGAAGCTGTTGTTGAGCGGGCTGTGCTGCGGATGTGGGCTGAGAAGGCTGACCTGGAGGGAGGGAGTTGAGTTAGTTGTATTCTTTTTTTTTCTTTCCTGAGCTGTATTTTTTTTCTACCCTTGTCTCTATTACCTATCTATTTATTTTATTTCTATTATCACGGAGTTGGTGCATTTCGGGTTCGGTTTGTTTCGGTTGAACTTGGAACGGCTTTGGGCAGGTTAGGTCGGAATGAATCATGCATGCATGTAATTCATAGAATTAATGTAGGTACAGTAGATATCATTCGAAATAAATCTATCTAGATAGATCGATCGTCTAGATCTGTGGATATAGCCTTGTTTGGGCTTGTCATCAGTGCATACATAGGACAGGATACGATACGTTTAGTCTACCCCATCGGCATCGTTACCATCGATGCCCGTACGTACCTATCTATCGATAATGTCTCCTCTATTGAGAGCTTCTAGCATGTATAGCATACCTACTAGCCATGTATCTACTCTACCGTACAACAACAACAACAACAACAACATCCTTTATAATAACACCTGAACCAACTTACTACCCTTTAAATTCAAATTCCCTTATATGCAGGGTTCTCGCTCTGGCTCTAGCTCTTGCCCTGGCTCTGATGTGTGGCATGTTAATGTTTAATGTCACTCCCAAACGCACCACTTCCCAACACTATCCCCCGTCCGGTCCTTGATCACCTCGACCACGGGCCTCCCCTTCACTGACGAAAGGAGGAGATGCGTATCGATGCCTTGGTCGAGGGTTCGCGAGAGGAGGGTTGGGAGGAGTGATGACGATGAAGAAGCCAAAGAACCTGACGGGCCTGACGAGCGAGAGAAAATAGAATATAACCCGCCGTCAGCTGATGGTGATGGTCCAGCTGATGGTAATGGTCCAGCAAGGGATCCACCTGCTGAATCAGTAGAAGGTCCTTTCGAGTGTGCTGCTGCCCCGCCCAGTCCGAGAGTATTAACAAGCATCACGGAAAGAAACGACGCATACGTCCGCGACAGATGCGTCAGGGTGCGAAGTGCAGGCATCAAGAGCGCGCTGCCGCGGAGGGGATTCGATGTGCGGATTACGCTCTCTGTTAGGGTGTCTAGGCCCTCGACGATGAGGAGGATGGGTCCGTCACCTCTTTCTTTAGAGGAGCGGGCAGCGTCTTCTTCAAGAACTTCTCCTTGCTGCTCCTGCTGTCGCTGCTGCTGCTGCTGCCGTCGTTCCTGCTGCAGTCTGTGCAGCGCATCGGACACCTGGCTGATAGCCTGCACAGCGCTGGGAAAGTCATACACGGCGAGGAGCTGCACGGCATCTAGGAGGGTGATGGCCTCGTCGCGAGATAGCAAAGCCCGTTCGTGTCTGGAATTGAGATGACGGTCCAGACTCAGAATAGACTGCAGTAACGCCTCCGGAGCAAAAGTCCGGGAATTGCTAGGGTGGATGATGAATGCTTTTGGCTGGGGAGACGATTGCAATGAATGTGAAGACAAGCCAGAAAAAATATTACTCTCATTTCTACTCCTCGAGAGGAGAGATGCAAGTAGTCTTCGGGGCAGCTAGATGCATGTCGTCAGCAGATCAGTTCTGCATGCACTTGACGATAAATAAACCATCATCAAATATCAATCAAATAATATCGTCGCATGAAAAAGAGATGAAGACACCAAACAATGTAAAGGTAATGCAATGCAATCAATCGTTAGGTATATATGTACTGTACACACTCACCTCACCAAGCCGCTCCCTGCTCTTCTCCTCCCAGTCCTGGTCCACCGCTGATCGAAGACGTGAATTCCCCTCCTTCAGCCAGGAAAATCCAATCGTGACGCCGCAGCGAAAGACATGCCTGTAGCTATCTTCTTCAGTCCGGGTCCTCAGACCCTTTTCGAAATCAGCCTTTAGATTCCATGTCGTTGTTGTTGGGTTTCTGTCGTCAGTAGCTGTAGCTGTAGTTGTAGCTGTAGCTGTAGCAGCGGCATGATCATCGCCATTTCGTTGTTGATAACGAGGTGATAGTAAAGACGACGCAAGTAGTGGAAAGGCGGGTTGAGCAGAGTAGACTCCGCCTGAGGTAGTAGTAACAGGAGCTGCTGCTGCAGGGATTTGTGAAGAGGACATATTAATTACCCCTTCTTTTTCCCTCCCTTTTTTCATGTATCTTTTAGAGCAGGGTATGTTGGTGCGTCATGTCATGTCATGTCATGTCACGAGAGTCTCAACGATTCATTCCATGGCGAGTAGGGAGTACTCAGTGATGAATGTACTGTACAAGTATCAATCAATGTCCGTCCAATTCTGTGGAAACTGTGGAAGCCAGACTCATCCTCGATCTCAATAATGAACGGGAGATTAGATTTTTCTCATCTCATTTGGTTTCTGCAAGAGCTTGATGATGATCCTGAGGAAGTCATATATATATGGCCTCTGGTCGCTGCCGGCGATTGGGAGAGCCTGGAACGGGACTCGCCGGGAGCCAAGCAACTGGGTGGAGGAGTAACGGCATCCAATTACTGCCTCAAGGTCACAGTCTAGGAATTTTCTTTAAAGAAAAAATAAGTCGATTCCTCAGACATATTGTTAGCAAAATTCTGGACCACAAAAGTTTCCGCCACTGAGCGGGAGCCATTTATATAGCTTTCCCGCAAAAGTTGAACCTGGCCGATAATTAATTATTATTGCTCAACAAATTTACCCATTTTAAAAGTTATATTAAGGAAATATGGAGATTTATTATATATATAAAATTTCTGCTTGGTTATAGAGAATTTTTGCGGTAAAAAAAAAAGAAAATCAAAGCATCTCAAAAAAAAAAACCCCCAATTATAAGAGAAAAACCTAAAAATATGTATATATTTTGGGGATTTCCTCTCTTGTATTGTATGTACCGTGACTCCTCAACTATTATCATTATCATCCTTATAAATCCATAGAAATCTAATGTGAAGGCTTTTTTTGATATTTTTTTTAGATCCAAATCCCTAGATAATATTCATGCATTATAACTAGAATTTCACCCTCTTTATTTAAACTATTATAGGAGAATAGAATATCTACTTGACTAGTTATTTTTTTTATTTGTATTTTATTTTATTTCACTTTTTTTTTGTTTTAATTTTGGTAATTAGTAGCCGTTTATTACCTATCTATTATATTAATTTTTATTTAGTGTTACTGTAGATTTAGAATATTATTAAGTTCTGTTCTCGATAGTTGAAATAAAACATGGAAGTAGATATAATAAATTTCATCACGAAAAATTTGGCGGTGGTGGGAGGAGACTGTTGTGTTAATTTATTTGGAGTACTGCAGGAGGGGGAACATTTATTGAACGGGATTAATTTTACTGCCTCAATCAATCAAGGCCACTATCTCTATGTTCTGTTCTAGGAAATTCTTTTTTTTTTAAAAAAAAAAAAAGAAAGTTGATTCCTCACACACTAAAGAGGATTATTAGGATAAATCAGCACAGACATTGCCCTAAAAAGGGCCTGAAGCAGATTTCGGGCTGGAAAGATGTCGAATCAGTTATATCTCAACGGGCATTAATAATATTGACAGTTTCTTCCTGCGAAATTGGACATTAAACCAGTGGATTGGATTGGATTGTGTTGCGTCGTATGATTATCTAGTGCCTGCCTTACTACCGGTGCATTACTATATTCGCTGCTGAGTCAAAATGATTAAAATCCTACCAAGTTCCAATCCAGCTAAAATAAAACACATGCACGAAATAAAACAAACAAACTACTGAGCTACGGAAATCGCGACTGGGAATCAGAAAGATGCACAATCAGAAAGGGATCATAAGACGACCAACTGATACAAATGCATGCCATCGCTGATTGACTTGCAGAATCCCGATCCAACAGAAGATCCTCTTTTGGTGCCTCGAGTCTCGACCATTCTCGCATCAAGCGAAGTCGCTGTAGATCCATGCGCCAGAGGGGAGAAAAAAAGAGAAAAAAAAATAAAAAGAAAAGAGAACCATATTAACCACCGGCGGATAGTGCCCAAATTGTGAAAACAAAATCGCAAAGTCGGTAGCAAAGAAAGACATCGTATGGACTGATACAGCATACGGAGTCTAGAGCATCTGATCGTACAGCAGATAGAAACCCTGCTTAATCAGTCCGCCTGTCAGGGCGGGTCTTTCTCAAGCTCTTCATCCGGTTGATGAGGCCACCTCCATTAGTCCTGCTCTCCTCTCCACCACCCGACCCGCTGGGCCGGTCATCGGTGATCCTCCTTTCCAGTCCAGCCGTTCGCTTGGGGCTACTGGAAGCTCGGCTCCGTCCGGCCTCTTCGATCTTGGCACCCTTCTTGTCGTACGCCTCGTCGTAGTCCTGGAAGAAGGGGTTCCTTTCGTTGCTTTTGTAGGAGCTGCTGGGCAGACCAGAGCTGCCAGGACTGCTCCGGACTGGTTCGGGGGACACCACTCTGGCAGACGCAGTCCGGTTGATGCCTCTGATCTTCTGCGCAAGACTCTTCTTGCGTTGCAGCCCGTTCTGGGCCTCCTCGTTCTCGCTCTGACGTCGCTCGATGGCCGCGCGACTGGCGGGGGTGCCCTCCAGGAACGTACTGGTGCCGAGACCCATACTTTCCGCACCGTGAATAGGTTCAACTCGCGCGGTCGGGTCAAACGCCACGGCTTGGCTCTTCCCACTTGCCGAGTAATCCAAGTAGCCTTCGGACGTGTGGCCATGAAATAAGGCCAGATCGATGTCGGAGTTGTTGGGCCCGGCGCCGCCGAGGGCCATGTTCTTGGAATCTTTCGGAAACGCCTGCATCGGTGCCGTCTTGGAACCTTTACGATTACGGTGGGGGTTGCATGCATCGAAGGGTCCGTCATGATGGAACACTGAAAAGCGTTAGTATTAAACGTGAATAACCTACTACGCTGCAGACTTACGGCCAGTACCATATATACTGGTTACATCTAGCTTGTCGATCACGTCGAGTTTGTAGTTCGGTGATCGTCGTGAGCGATGCTTCCCATCGCGATGCTTGCCGTCTCCGTCGCGATGTCTTCTCTCCCGTCGTCGTTTCTCATCTTCCAGATCGAGAAGTTTTGGCTTCTCCATCACCGACGATTCTGAGTTTCGACGGGGGCGCGGACGTCCTTCCCGAGGTCTGGACGAGGAGCGACCCTTTGTATCCGGGGGGTCTGCGAAAATGTCGAACGGGTCCTTTTCCTTGGGTTCAGAACGTTCCCTCGCATGGTATGGTTTGTCTGGACGGGGAGGGGCTGGTCTGCGTTCTTTCGGTTTGGGATCAAGTGAGAGGTTCTCCTGGAAAGATGTTAACTATCATGATAATAGCCAGATCATTTCGATAGGATCAACTTACGAAAAGCTCGGCAGTGTTGCCGGTGAAAGGATGGTCGTTACCCATGGAGGATCTTGTTCCTTCTGGTGCAGACTGGGGTGAGAACAACTCTGTATCATCTAAGAATGGATTCGTAGACCGTGGCCTCTCAGGACGACCGTTGGGTCCCGGGGAAGCTGGAGAGCTAGGAGAGACGGCACGATTTCGAAAAGGATTGTTGGAACCCAGGCTGATGTTGAGAGATTGTTTGCGCTCTACAGAATTGTCGGGTTAGTAGTCTTTCCCTTCAGGGTCTGGCAGAAAGAGGGAAGAAAAAAGCCGACAGGAAACGCCGCAGTGGGACGTTGAAATTCGTTACCGATCTGCGTGGGTAAGGGGAAGTGAATTGAATGTGAAATGAAGGGTCACCAACCTGGCGCAGACAGCGGGGCGAGCGACATGATGGGCGGATATGGGTGGTTTGGGAGTTGGTGAATTGCGTCAACTCTGACAAGCAGATGGGCAGCAGAGCCGGGTGGAATCCAGCTGGGACTCAAGTTGGACGTGCGATTCGATCACTACTCCGGAGCTGGGATCATTCGTAGTTCGGTGTATCACCGTCACAGGTTGCGCAAGCGCCCACGAATTATGGCGATAAGACTAACAATAATACGGTGGCGGTTGGTAGGATAACCTGATGATCTCAATGGCAGGCGACCGTCGAACAAGATTACAGGCTCGCAAGTGTGGGAACTCTTTTGAAACAGCGATGGTTCTGGCGCCCGAAAGGTTTCACCACAGCGCTGTGATTGTCGTTCTGTGAAACGCGGGCAATGGAGACGTCGACGTAGGCTTTATTCTTGAGTGGCAAGCGACGACAGGGACGAGAATAAAAGATCTTGTAGGTCCCCTGGACGAAACAGAATAAGTGGGTTCCCAAGGAGCAGATAGGATCGCCGCGCGGTTGCTAGGTATGCAGCAGGTCTTCCAAAGCGCCAATCGATAAGGTGGATCCGCAATGTTGCGCGGCAGAATTCCCTCGAAAGCGGACAGCACACGAAGAGATGGCTGGCTTTCGATAATCGCAGTGTGAGTGTCCGATAAAAAAAGGTCGCGATGGGAAGAGAAGCACAGAGGACGGGAGCAGACAGGGAGGCAGATAGTCAGGAGGAGGAACAGCCTAGGACACTAATTCTCCACGCCAGGATGGGTGAGGAAAGGCGGGCGCAGGGATGGCGATGCGGCTTCCTAGTGGGGAAAGGGGGACAGGCTGCACGACAAAGGCGCCTGTCTCGGCGGTAGCCAGTGGTAGCCAGTAATTTAGGGAATTGCCGTCTAGTACCGAGCAGGAACGACGAGGCACTCCGGACTTAGGCAGGGGAAGGCGCTTTCCTTTGGTTCAGGCACTGCGGGAAGAGGGGTTCGTGGAGTCCGATTGAGACTGAAGAGGCAAACCTCGGGATCTTCTGATTGTGGTTTGTCGAGCGGACTCGATGGGCCCGTTGCCGGCTATCCTTCCGTACAACTCAGGAGTCAGGGACCGATGCACTCCAGAATTTAGTTAGTATCCTTCAGGGGTCAGGATGGATGACCTCAAAGGCAAACAACTTTTGTCCTCTACGAAAATGCCTTCACTTGGGACGCTGCTCTGTCTTATAATCAATCCACGTGTCCTGTTTCTAAACCCGTGATCAAACCATGCTTACAGTCTTACTGCCCAGCCTCGTGGGGGACACGAGACCTCGCAAAATAAGGCCCCATTCCTAGTGTGCCCTGTTTGTGAAAGAGCAGTACAACCCACAACCGCTCCTCCCAGTCAATATTAATTTATTCCACTTTCTTTGTTTTCCTTTTTGAGTAGGTACTGTTTTGGACGTGAAGGGCGGGGCATTATTAATATTATTATTAGTGCGCATGCCATCCCGGCTGCTGAGAGCCGAAGAAAGCGTTGACCCCTGGAGCCGGGGTTGGAAAGATTACTCCGTACGGATACACATGATGAAGATACTGAAGCTCTGGATAAACATATTCAGGCTGTTTACCTGTACTCGTGCTCGTGCTCAGTCTGGAGTCGAGATTCTTGCTCACCTGGCTCATCCACTGTGGCTGACAAAGCCAGCAGCCACTTCCGACACTTCGTTTCATGTAGGAAAAACTGGCCCACCCTGCAAGCCTTTCTTGATCGCTGCCATGACTCGTGCTGCTATCTTCTTCATGATGATGGTTTATCCAGCTGACAGGTCCAGGCGCCTGTGGTGCGTGTGCGCCCTCTGGCAGGTTGGCTGGTCACCTGACGACTTTCCATTCTTACAAAGCGTTTAAGAACTGCCCAGTATCGCTGCATTCCCTTCAAAGCTCCTCAAGACTTGGCCCTGTGATACCTAGATAGAGATGCTTAACTCGTCTGACGTCATCCCCATTCTCAGATGCTGACATCAAGAGGGGATCGACGAGCTGGTGTGAGTTCCTTGCAGGACAAGTTGTACGACCATCTGGTTGGACCGTTTTCGTAGGTGCGATGCGGATTCAGGCTCGGACTGGTAATAAAGAGAATACTATTTCAGGCATTTCGACTCGTATATCCACCTGTCGTACGGTACAGGAAGATTGCCGATAGGAAACTGATTTTCACGTGCAAGATTAATTTGGAGGAACTTCATGAGAACAAAACCTGCTATAATTTCTTCAGCAGGAGCTTGCGTCACTTAGCTAGCTACTGCTTGAATAGGCAATAATAATCATTGACAATGGCTATTCGACAATCAAGAATCCAGCCCATATCAATGAATACACAACCAAAGAAAGATGCTGCGTTTTCAACAGCAGGGCGTTCTGTTCGTTCTGCTTTCTGGACCTTTTTACTGGTGGTGGTTGCTAACTGAACTACCCGCCTGCAACCACCGAACGGGAAGATTCAACTACGAACCTTGGAAATTGAACCTCTCATGCAGACCACCTCTTGATCCCTTTTTGATCCCACCCAAATTACAACTTTGTCTCTGAAAATTCCGTCTCTCTTCTCTTTTTCTTCTTTTGATATTTGTCTGGTCTGACTCACCATGGACGAGCATCCGCATCAGCCACCTCCACCAACACTCACGAATCCCCGCTTCACAATGGAACTCGAATTTGTCCTGTCCCTTGCAAACCCCTACTACCTTTCGCATCTGGCGATGAACTTCCCGAATCTACTCGGTACCTCTTCCACCAACGACGAGACCAACGATGACAGCGAAGGCACCGCATCGTCTTCTCGCGACGCGCAGGCGTTCGCGGCCTACCTCGCCTATCTCTATTCTTACTGGAAGACACCGGAATACGCGCAATTCCTGACGCATCCCGGAGCGACCTTACGCGCACTACGACTGCTGCAGGAGGAAACGTTTCGACGGGACATTATTCGGCCTCAGGTCATCGAGAGCTTGCTGGGTGTGGGAGAGGGAGAGACTGCGGGAGCAACTGCGGCAGAGACACAATCCAGAGAAACCAGCTGAGGAGAGGAATGGGGCCAAGACATCCGCCATGAGGTTGGCAGACGGCGTCTATTTTCCTGTTTCCTCCTCTTGCGCAGCTGATCTCCGCATCTGCGTCGACACCGAACAAGCACGGGACTGAACAGCGCGCAGGGATATCCGATTTTCCTGATGAGCATGGAAGGTGTCCCGCTTCAGAACTTCAGTTAACGATCCTCTTTTCCCCCGAGGACGAACCACGGTTTTTTCTGGGAATGCGGTCGAATTCAACGGCACGTGTCACCGAGGGAATACCTAGTCTCGAAGATCTCCGCCATAAGATCTCCTATGAGCGGTCAGACTCAGCAATCTGGCTTAGTGTTGGTTTGGAGAGGGAGATCGCGGGGCCATGGGATGTCAATGATCAGATTTGCTAGTTCTGGCTGGAAGAACTTTGAAGGGACTCAGTTGCTGCTGAGAGTTGGTCGCACAGCTGATCGTCAAAATACAAGTACCTAGGTAGTCATCTAGAGACACGAAAGACGTCATTAAGCACAAAGATCATGCCGATACGTATCGTACTAACAGCGACTTGGTTTAAATAATATTTACTAGAAACCTTTCTGCACCTTTGTGTAACAGCAGAGCCAGTGTATGAGTTTTTTTTTTTTTCGATATCTTGTCAGTCATCAGCGAGTCATTAAATGAGTCCGCGGTGATCTTGCTTCTGCCCACTGAGCAACATATTGTTCGAATTTTCTTGATAGAAATATTCCCAACAATGTGCATTCTTTTGTTCCTGCGCACGCGAGTAGATCCCCTAGTCCATGGTTGAAACGGAGTCAAACGGCTGCTTGTTCAGTAGAAGCAGCTGGGTAGCGGCCTGCCAATCAGGCAGCAGGGAGGCAGCTCTAATTAAATAATATCCACAGGCCGCTCCACGAGATCCCAAGCTGGCGGAATCCCTTACGGAGTACGCGCTCCGCCGCCATCCGCCATTACTACTACTTGTTCTCTCAACCCTGGCAAGGGCCTCCTCTGCTCCCACGCTGCTCCGCATCTCTGATGGATTGGTCTACTCCTCCAGGCTTGATCTGACGATGAGTGTACGCTGCAGACACTGCCCCGCCCATTTGTTCGCAACGCCCAACGGTTCCGACTGACCACATACGTCGTCCTCCCTCACTCATTTCGCCCCCTTCATGCCGATCGCTATCATCTGTTGAATTAATCAGTCATCCTGCCTCTGAGAATCTGCTTCGAACCCGCTCATTTCATTCCAACTACTTCCTCCTCATTCTGGCTATTACACATTAGAACAGTCCGTCCTGGGACGGCTTCTCCTTTTACGTTTCAGCATCACGGAGCGGCGCTGACCTTGCGGCTCCAATGAATTCCGTTCGCCAGTCATGTCGACCTAAGCACCAGGTCCTCATCCTGAAATGCTACCCGCGCTTTCAGAAGGGCGTGCAGGATGTCAAACCGAACTCGAGTGAGCTCTCCTATCTGTTATACTATGCCAGTACGCGTCGCACCAAGCTACAGAAGGTCGGGGCGTTTTTGGAGAAGAGGGCTGCCAGGGATGTCTGGAGAAGCAGGCTAGGGTGAGTTTAGTTTATGTGCTCCTTGCTGTCGGTGGTGGTTTCATCTGGACTAACCACATCCTTGTGCCCTCTGCAGGAATGTCCAGGTGACACTCAAAATCCTCACAGCGCTCATCGAGAAGCTGCCACGCGACTTGCCTCTCTACGCGCACTCCGTCCTGGCCGTGATTGAGACGGTTCTCCGCTCCAATGACATTTCCATGGTGGAAGAGAGCATCTCGACTTTCGAAACTTTCTGCAGCAATCAGGACCTGGCGGTGCTGGCGGCTGAACAACAATGTGCTAGTCAGTATCAAAGCATCATTCAGTTATATGCGGCATTTGCATCCCCAACATCGGAAGTCCCTCCCAAAGCCACCCTGAGTCCTCCGACGGCCCTGCGATGGAGGGATGCGGGCCTCAAGGCTATCCGGAGTGTGGTTGGTTCTGAGGCGCTGGGGACAGACGGCGGGAAACAACTCAGCATTGTCGTGCCGGTCATCCTGGAGAATCTCTATGCTGGTGATGAAGATGTCCTTGTGACATTGCAGATGAAGGCGGAGAGCACCGAGAAGGCTGAGCGGGAGCACGTCCGACGACGCCGGACTAGCACCGTGACGGTCCAGACTGTGGATACTGTCGAGGGCAACGTCGCTGATGCTTCTGGTTCCGCGGCTGATGCGGATAAGGCTGCAGAGCTGGAAGTCCGCCTCCTGGCATTGAGGTGCCTGGAGCGCATTTTTGTCGTAGGGAGCAACCGGGCTCAGATTCGGATCGCTGCGGGCCATGTGCTGCAGTTTGTCGTGAGCAAACATCAGATCCGCGGCAGCGAAAAGGATTCCGTGGAAAGCGGCCACTGGGCGACATCCTTGATGGAGCTCATTGCCAAGTGGTGTCCCGTTCAGGATCGATTCATTGTTCTGTTCACGGCCTTGGAAAACTTACTGGACACCCCTGTCGAGGAAGAAAGACTACAGCAACACGTCATCCTGGCATCCTTGATCGACTCGCTGCTAAAATCACCGATAAATATGATTGGTCTCAGCGTGATCGATGTGCTGCTTGGATTTGTGCAACGCATACTGCGCCTGCTTCAACCGTCAGCCGCCAATTCTCCAACCCAATCCCCGACTCAGCCTACCTCCACAGAACTGCCCACAAAACCTGCAGATGCCGCTCCTGAAAAGCCACATGCCGCAGATCATGGTCTCACTGCCGCCCCGTCTGCTACCCGCGAAAAATTAGTTAAATTGCTTCAACAATGTATCGGTGATCTTGCAACGCACATCTATTATGGCGATCAAATCGCGGACATGATTAGAACGATCCTCAAACGGATCAGACCTTCGACACCTTCTGATATGTCCCCAGAGACGGTAGTTAGAACTCTTTCGGGAGGGCTTGCCTCTACGACAAACGTTGCTAATTTGGCCGGCGAACGTCTTACCGATTCATTCTTCTGTTCGGCAGCTGCAAGAATCACTGCTTTAGAAGCGGTCAAGAACATTCTGGTGGTTGCGAACCTGAGGAAAGCCACGACGGGAGCCGGCGTTGAATCGCGAAACAAAGTCGGCATTGAAGTTTGGGAAGGGACACAGTGGCTACTGCGCGATCCGGACCGCCGGGTGCGTCACGCGTACGCCGACGCCTTTCTTTCTTGGCTACAGCTTGAGACGACCAAGAGCGATCTCAAGGTTAAAGGTACTCCAAGAAAGATGTCCAGATCGATGTCGAGGCGAGAAGTGGCGGAGAATTTGGAGAAATCGGCAAGGTGGAACGTCTCAACATCCGGCCCCCCCGTAGAGAAGACGTCCACCGAAGTAGCGTCGAACTTTCTCCAGTGGCTACACCTGGCGCTTTACGAGAACGCAATCGAGTCTCCGACAGTGGAGTCTGATATCCTTCTCATTCATCTGATCCTTGTCAACTCGATCGAGTATCTCGGTGTCAACGCCGCACGATATGGGGTTCCTATGATTCTGAAACTTCAGGACGACTTGGCTACTAATGAATTCTTGAGCTCCCCTGATGCTCAAGTCAACATTGGCAGTCTGGTCTATGGTTATCTTGCTGCATTGAGTGAGAAGTTCGACTTTGAGACGTCCAATGTTGGCAGCGATATTCAGGGAGAGATGCTGAGGCGAAAGAATTCTGGTCTTTGGCTCGAGAAGATCCAGCTTCCACCGCTCGCCTTGAACCAGATCGTCTTGACAGGAGATGTCAGCCAGAGGACTGAACTCCAGGGTGCCCTTAGTCCCTTTACTGCCAAGGAGGAGCTTGTCCGTCAAGTTGAGAACGCCTATGCTGCGTCGTTTGTAACTGCTCCACAGACCAGCCCACCCAGTTCCCCAGGACGATCATCGGGCGTTCTCGGTTCTGGTCAAGGTCCTGTTACAGCTTCATCGCAGCAAGGAACCTTGCCAGCGGAGATCAGGGAGCAGATGCTCTCGGCCTGGTCTAAGGAAGCCTGCGTGGCAGCTTTGGAAAGGGAGAATACGAAGGCATCGTCATTGAATGGATCAAGAACCGCCGCTTCGGTGAGGCGAAATTATAGCCAGCTCAACGGAGCTGGAAACGGCTCCCCGACCAGTGCAGGTTCGCCGGCTACTGCACATCGCCATGAGCATCACCTCTCCGGAGCCCACGGATTTGGTAGCTATGGGAGCCTTCACGGATATCGTCATTCCAGTGGACCTGAAGGTTCTCATACACCCCTTACGAGCTCCAGTAGAGATTCAACCATCCGTGTGAATGACTTGAAACGGATGCTTACGGTGTCTGACAATACCAATGTGCGGCGGTCCAGCCCGCTAAGGGGTCGTTTAGATGCTACAGCTGGTAGTGTCACGAGTTCGAGCAGTGAGAGCATGATCAGCGGGACCTTCTCGGCGTCCGATTATGAGAATGCCTCGAGCAGACCACAATCCCTCAGAGAAGCCGGGGGCAGAGACGGCTCCGAGACTCCTAGGGGTTCTGTGGTGCATCTCTCGAATGAAGAGGAGTCTGCTCTATTGACCAAAGCCGACTCGGATGACATCCCACCGGTTCCGCCATTGCCTCCTGGCCTCATCCCTGGTGGTTATCCTTCTGACTCGACCACCAGTTTGTCTCGGCCGTCGTCGGTATCTCCAGTCTCTGATCGCCCTTTGACGGCACCAGGCCCTCGAAAAGCCGCTTCCGTCAAGGGCAAGACAGACAGTTCATCCGCGCCACGTCAGAGTAGTAGATCGATGACTGCGCGGAAGAGTCGCTCCAGTACCAACCTTGGAGGTGCAAGTCTGAGGAAAGGTGTTGGTCTGTCCGTATCTGACGATTATGGCCACCGAGTCGATAGTCAAGGGGATATGGGAGACGGCAGAACCAGTCAGCGGGTTGAGATTGAAAAGCTGCTGGATGGTATTGTCTCGCGTGGTCCTGCTGGTGATGGTTCCGGCAAGCCATCGACGGAGACGACAGAACCGAGAAGGGCCAGCGAGCGGAGAGGATTCGCCGGTGGTATCGGGCGACCTCCTTACTAAGTCTTGTCTTTTCAGTTTACTTTCCATGTCCTATCGGACATTATACTGTACTGTACATATTCTTCTTCTCTTTTTACATCTTTCTCTTCTCGTTACACTTTTTTTTCTCCTCGTCTGTCATGTTGTAATCCTGTCCTTCTATCCTTTTTTTTTTCAATGTGTGTGTTAATTGTCTGTCTTGTCTTCACATTGATATCGTATCTACTCGGCATTCGATGTCTTCTTTTTCTTTTCCTTCTGGTCCTTGCCATGCCATCTTTCCAGGTTCCATTTGTTTGAGTGTCTTCTTCAAGCAAGCGAGCAAGCGCATCCATCCTGTCGGTGTTTCTTTTTCCCTTCTGTTTTTCATTCTGATATCTTGCTGAGCATATTGGTTGCATCAAGCTGTAGATTTGTTTAGATTTGTTAATTAGCGGGTCAATATCAATAAGGATAATTCGAGTAGCTGCTGCGCTGTATAATTGGGGTTCTGGGCATCCTGCCACGTAGTAGTAGTTCCAACCTCTGACTTCACTCCTTCCATTCCACTTCGGTACTGTACTCATCCAGTGATGCTTTGAAACAAATGTCTCGGCCAGTTCCTTCACCACACACTTCCTCCACGGGAGAACCCGGTGATTTTGCAAGTCATCTTCACATATGCCTGGAACATGCCTACCAAAAGCAATTGAATAATTAAGCACCTTACCTCTTTTACTTTCCACTCCTGCTGCAATTTGCGAATCATACACAGCCCTGGAGCCCAAAGCAGTGAATGTCTATGTGAATCATTCCTCAGTGAATTGATTCGCTTAGAGCCGTCTTGCCTGTTGATTCAGTCACCTGCACCCTATGCACCTGGAGGATGATAAATACCCCCTTCTCTCCCCCCAGCCGTCCTTCCTTTCTTCCATTTACCGCCTCTTCAACCTAGTCTAAGGCACATCACCAGTCCACTCAGTCTGCTTTGTTCTTCATCATGTATAGGAGATGTGCTTTATATATTTTATTTCATATATTGATCTTGCTGTGCACACCCTTGGCATAGACTCTTCAGCCTATATTGATGCTCGGATTTTCCACGCAGAGTTAAAGAACAAGGATCGACTGGCAATTCTTTTTGGTCCCAATCAGCACCATGCATGGCAATTCATCACTCACTGGGGCGTCAAGTTCCGCAACATGTCGCCTGCCACAAGTTGCATGTGTGTGGCTCGACAATGGTTTATGGAAAGAAGTCTGCACAAAAGTGGCTCGAATGTATGTACCCTCCCTCTACGATTGTTACAATGCGAGGCACCGCTAACTGACGAGGAAACTTGTGTTAGCGTTGATGATTCGATTTCTGCTTTCGACGGATGGCCGGAACCTTTATGACCAGCCCAGGTTAGGGTTAGGATTTCTTTCCTGTTGAATGACCCCGGGTTCACAGAACATCAAAGCAAGTTGTCCGGTGAGTTCCCATAACAACTTCCATTCTCTGTCTACCAATGACTTCATGTTTTGAGGTATCTTCTAACCATATTCATGCAAAGGACCGGTGCTTGGACCTTCGAGAGATCACCCATCATTCATCATACCACGACATCAAGTACACCTCTCGACCGAGAGAGAGGAAATCACGCGTCCTTGATGGAGTTGTTTAGGAGGGAAGCAGAAATCTATGATTCCATTCGCGGCGGGAGTCAGATCCAGATCCGGCTCAGTTCATACTATGGAATATGCAGCACTCGATTTTGCCAGCAGGCCTTACGACAAGACCTTGTCGTCATCTACTCAGCCGACAGCTCTGAGTTTGCATGAATCTATGCATTGTCAACTCTTCTACGGTCAGATATCTTGAGACATATCACATCAATGGATCATAACATTTTGGGCCCCTTACCCAGGACGCCCAGTCAACAACTCTGTTACTGAGGCCGCTGACTGTTTCTTCGACTCATGGCGAGTCGATTTCCCGAAAAACATGTCATCGTCATTCGTTGTCGTGCGTTGACAACTGAATCGGCGGTTGCTTGACTCCCGGCCCAAAAAACATCGACCAAGAGATGGGTCTACCTGGCCTGCGATAATACGCGACGATGAAATTCCAATCGAGGTCCAGTCCATGGAGGCTTTCCTTACGTAGAAGCGTTTTTGCGACGTAGCCTCCCGTCCGTATGGTATCGAAGACTGACCTGACCGCGACATCATTGGATTCTTCTCGATCTTTGGCCAAAGACCAAAATGCCGCGAATGGATTACGGAGTCGAATTGGGATAGGTAAGGAATCAATCCCAGGACGATCAGCCTGAGTCTGCTAATCAGATAGCAGGTCTATATGAAGAACGTACCAGACCAGACCGGGTTTCTTCTACATACCATCTCTTTTCGTGGCGCGACCAAACGAACCGACACATCTCACACTTGTGTGTGACGTCCGCAGATGCTTTAATCCCGACCATCTATCTAATCGTCGCACTCTCCATGAAGGAAAGAAAGGTCATCCGTGATCACTGAGGTACTCGATGACCGGTCACATACAAATTCGAGAGGCGCGCGCAGCCATCACCACCGCATGTATGGCATAATACATAGCGGTCGGGAGATACGCAGAATTCGTGGAGTACAACCACAGCACCGCAACTCTACGGACAGTGCCTGACTGTCCCCCAGGCACAGGTACAAACCTTGCCCAACAAACATGTTCAATGTGGTATTATATTATGCAAGACGGAAGTCCAATCACTATGCAGATACCGCAGAAATGACAACGGAGATCGACATTGAAACCTTTCAGAACAGCTTACAGCAACTGATCGCTTTCAGCCACCATATACATTACAACCAGCAAAGCTAGTGGTATGGATGTAATGTACAAGCGCCACGGAAGTCAGAAGCATCATTGATTCTGCAGAAAGACCAATCGTTTTGCGGAGCAGCTCCGTGTCTCGCTATTTGCACAACTCAAGCTAAGCGGATTCCCACCAGTGATGCTTGAAGAGCAGCACCGAATGCATCCAGACATCTGCGGTTTGATGTCCAATGTCCAATGTCCAGTGTTACCCATGCCTGCACCTTTGAAATCAATCAACAGTTTACATACAAACATGCAATCGCCAGGGTGTTGAGATCAAGGGAATCAGATCGACAACTTCATGGAAAAAGGGGGGCACTTTTGTGGCTCCTGTGCTCAACGAGGTCGGCATATACGTTACGGATTGCAGATGATGAATTAGTGCAGCGGACTCAACATTTTTTTTTACCCTTTGCCGTTGCTTGACAATGAACGCTACCAATGAGTAAGTATCGGTCCACATTCAATTTCCAGCTCACTGAAAGTCTTTTACTAACTGTGAGCAAGACGCTCTATGCACCATCCAAGGCATCACCGGAGAACCAATCAGAGCACTGCCGTAGGGGAAAATCGCCTTTGAGGCCTGTTTCTATACCTTTTTTTTTTTTTCAAATTCCCCAGTGTTTACAACACTGGTTGATGAGGCACTCGACTGGGGAAGATATACCGACTTTTCAGACTTTTTGTTCTACATTGGTCTGAAGGGCTGAAACCTCGACCTTAGTTTCGGTGCATGGATGCTTCGATTTGCTGCGCTAGTGGAGTCATCCTTTGCTCAGCCTCAGGAGTTTGCAAACTTTCGCCAGTACTTTGGACAATGGGGTCGAGGGGAGGACTTCAAGAAGCCTGACCCTGAACAGTTTTGAGCCGAAACCAAGGCACTTCATGACTGTGTTCTCAATCGGGCTGATGTTCTGTTTACAACCTTGTCTCTTGATGGGGAGGAACCTGTTCATTTGGTTTTTCAACCACATGTTCTTGCAGTCGATGAGGCAGCGAAGACTAGTGAACTGAACAGATTCATTACCTTTCGCTGAACCGCATATGTTCGCGAATTTGATCGACTACTTTGGACAGTGGCGTCGAGGAGAGTATTTAAGAAGCCTGACCTCAAACAATTTTGGGCTGAAAGAAGGGTGCTTCGTGACTTTGTTCTCAGCCAGGCAGACATACTCCATCACATTGTCCCTTGTTAGCGAAGAGGCTGTCCGTCTAGTATTCAAACCAGACGTTCTGGCTGTCGATGAGGCGGCAAAGGCAATTCAAGAAGCCTCGCCTTGAACAATTCCGAACTGAGACCAAGGCACTTTAAGACTTTGTTCTCGGTCAAGCCGATGTTCTGCTTCATGATATTGTCTCTTGATGGTGAAGGGGCTGTTAGTCTAGTTTTTCAACTGCATGTTATAGCGGTCGATGAGGCGGCCAAGGCGAATGAACCAGAGGTGTGGAATGTCCTGGCTGGATACAAGCCCCGAGCTTGGTTCCTTGTTGGTGATCACCAGATACTCCAACCTACTATGATGTCCGATAGTAGTATGAATCTGTTTGCTGAGCAACTGCGGGTCTCCCTCTTCGCACGCCTTGAGCTGAGCGGATTTCAATCTGTTATGCTGGATAGATAACACTGCATACACCCTGATATCTGTGGTCACTCAGACCAACTGTGATGTCCGATAGCAGGACCAATCAGTTCGCCGAACAACTTTGTCTCTCCTTATTTGCACGGCTGAAATTGAGTGGATTTCCATCCACGATATTGGATCAACAACACTGAATGCACCCCGACATCTGCGGTTTAGTTTCGAACTTTGCATACGCCAATCGTTTTCGAAACGCAGATTCGGTGATGACAGATTATGCCGTTACAGAGGCCATACCCAAGTTCAACATTGCACATTTCGACATCAGAAGACCATTGCTTCTTGACCTCAATGAGAGCAAGGCTAACATTAATGGTCCTTGCCATTCCTGAGAGAACCTCCCGAATCCTGCTCTAGTTATGAATCTTGTGCATGATGTGCTAGTCAGACAGTATATCAAACTAGAAGAACTGGCAATTCTGGTCCCATACCACAGCCAGTATCTTCGGTATTATATCGCCACAGTGATGCGTTTCCAGGAAGCTCATCCCGGCGTTGATACTCGCAAGATTGATGTTCGCAAAGTCGACGGTCAACGTGTTTCAAGGTGGAGAACGGGCAGTCGTCGTTGTTGATCTGATGTTGGATTACCGATCGAGCCGAGTACCACTCTCCGCACGTCTTAAGCTGAGTGGATTCCTGTCCGTGATGCTTGACGAGCAGCATTGCGTATAACCCGATGTCTGTGGTCTAGTCTCCAATGTTGCATACTCCAATCGCCTTTGCAATGCAGACTCCATTGTGCATCAGTTTCATGTGCCTCAACCTAGGTGGATTCCCATCCCATCCGTGGCTTGATCAGCAGCATCGGGCGCCTCAAATGGTATCAGCATATTCAGTCAGTCAATCTTTCTTCCGCAACCGAGTCATTCCGGTGTCAACAATGTCGGTCAATTCAGCGAACCTCCCGCCACTCGGACTGTGCGGATTCCGAAGGATATGTATATTACCTAGTGCCCTCGACCTCACGAGTGGCCGGGTGTGGTCCCAAGAAAACCTGAAGTCGTCTGAATCAAAAGCACTTTCGAACACTGCTCGAACAACACTTGTTTCACAAGCTCTACGCAATCAATCACTATCTTCGGTTACCGCAGGTGTGCAGAGAATGCGAAACGGACGGAAACCCTGAACGAGAAAAGGAGGATTTGCTTTCGGGAAGAAGAGCAGCAAATCTCCAGTTCCAGAGACACGTTGCAAAGGAATACTCGACCAATACCACTCACATCTTGATCAAAGTGCCTCGTCACGGTTGTGTTGTGAACAACCGCTTCATTTTTAATATGAAGAGGTGTAATAATATCGGCGTCCGGCTTTGTGCACGACCTGGCTGAGTTTCGAAAATACATGTCGAGTCAACTCTTTTGGGAACCTATTGGAAGAGTGCCAGTTGTGATTTGGTTTGGATTGAAAAGATGTATTAATAGACTCAAGCATTCGTTAGTGTATGATATTTACATCCGTTAGGTACATACATACATACATACATGTACAGTAAAGTAAAGTACATCAGTTCTGTCGTTGATTCTTAGAAGGTAATTAAGAGCTAGTATAGGAACAGCGACGATATGCAGGCATCATTCATCTTCATCCGAGTCGTCCCGCCGACTCCTCGTATTTCGTCGATTGGGTTGATTTCTCCTACTCGCTCTCTCCTCCTGCTCATTGCCATCCCCAGCGTCAACTTCTCGAGCCCAGTCCCGCCGACTGGCCGCAAGACTTCTTTCTAGTCGCGTTTCAAAGTCATCCTCCTCCTCCTGATTCTCGCCGTTTCGCGCTTCAACCGTCGGGTCTGCACGCCCATATACCTCCCTGACCAGCCCAGCCACGCCGCTCTCGCCCACCTCGACTTTCCCCCTCGGCCCGACCATGTATTCGATCACCTCCTCCCCTCCGTCCGTCTCCCGATTGCGGACGAGATACCCGTCCTTGCAGAGGCGCTGTATTAGCCGGTCTGTCCGGTCAATGGGCGTGTATGTGTCGATGTTGGTGCGTTTCAGATATCGCTCCAACTTCTGCTCGGCGATCGAGCCGCCGGAGAGGGTGATGACGGATATCAGGAATGTGTACAGCGCCGTGTAGGTGCTGTCGCTGAAAGACGATGGAGCCTTGGTCGGGGGTAATATCGCCGGACTTCGATAGGGTGCGGGAAGGGTGCTGGTTAGTATCCACGATTTGTTGGAGGAGGCGGATGACTTCTCGACGCGTTGGGCGGCTACAGGCGAGTCAGTCAAGAGATATAATGACAATGACGACGAATCGAATCGGACTGACCTCTCCTCTGACTAATAGTCACCTTTTCCTTCCCAGGCAACTCGACCATCTGCATCCCAAAACGACTCCTCAACACCCTCTGCGCCTGGTCAAAGACCGTCTTGAACTGCCGCGAGCCCTGTTCGCCGAGGACTTTGGCGCTGATGTCGGTCCGTCGGATGGGTAGTCGCGAATACTCGCTCGCCAACGCCAGTCGCACCAGCTTCTTCACCATCACGTCGATACTGCTGGGGGTGTGTGTTTCCCTGCTCTCGCTGTCCGATGACGCTGCGGAGTCTTGTTCTTCGTCATCATCGTCGTCTTCTCCATTGTCTGTACGCCGGCGACGGCGACGATCGACGTCTTCGGCTTCAGAGGAGGATCTGGAAGGGTCGTCACTCTCTTGCGGCTCTGGCTGTTATGATCTGTATTAGCATGACACAGTCGGACGATTAATTAACCAGTGAGCAAGAAAACATACCGCACGACGTTTGCGTACAAGCGGCATATTTCAGCAGCGCGTTTTCGACTCGTTATCAAGATTTGAATATCAAACAATTCTCAGACAAGTGAAAGCTTCTTCTTCTCCTTCGTTGTAGTTCCCAAATCTAATTACTCCGTAATCACCTTCCCTTCCTTGCTCCGCCGTCTGCCGTCCGCCGTCCGCCGTCCGACGCGTTGACGCGCCCCAAGTTAATTATAATTAACACAAACGGCTAGACACGTTCTATGCACAGACCACCAGCCAACCGGATCAGGTTAGATAATAACGATATCCAATCAGGAAAAGGCACCCCACCCCGCACAACCCGCACAGGTTACGGGCTCCCGATTTCGGCCACAAAAAAAAAGGGATATAGGTCACACGATCGCTCTATCCCTCCAAGAAACACCAAGCAACAAGCATCATTGGTCTAGTGGTAGAATTCATCGTTGCCATCGATGAGGCCCGCGTTCGATTCGCGGATGATGCAGTGCTTGGTCAATTTAAATCCTTTTTTACTCCCTGCCTCTTTCTCCGGTTTTTTTTTTGGGATTGTGTTTGTTACATTTACGTATGTATTTCAATCTCATGAGTTAAAAAAGTGTATGAAGTACGGGGGTGTCTGAGTCGTTTGGGTCTGTGATAGGGTTTTTTTTCACCCCTTGGGCTTTTGATTCAGAAATACATACACGATCAGGATTATTTATTCTGGAGGAAATGAGGCTGTCTGGCCGTGTCCTTATTGGCATTAGCATCCATAGCATAGGCAGCTGGACTAATTTCTTCATTACAACGCACTTCATTTGCATCGTCTAGCATCCTTTCAACCCATGAACGCCTCCCGGAGCAGTATACTTGCACTCGCCCGTGCCAGGAGCAGTCCCGTTCGGCCCCGGCGTGATGTCCACATTCTGGAACTCGATGTTGTAGCACGGATGCACGTTGGAGCACGAAATCGTCGACGTCACATTCGACTTTGCGCTGTTGGTGTAACCCGTAAAGTTGACGAAGGCGATGTTCGAGATCAGCATCAGGCTGGTCCCCGGCGAGGTGCCGTTGTCGCCGCTGTCTTCGGAGATGGCGGGCCCTGAGTCGGCGCCCTGTACGTTGAAGTTGGAGAAGAGGATGTTGGTGACGCTGCCCCAGCCGCCGCCGCGGGGGAGGCCGGCGCTCTCGTAGGAGCTCTGCGGTGTGAGGACCCCGGTCCAGGTCTTGATGTAGGCGCTGTTTGTCAGGTCGTTGTTGTGGCGGATGACCTGGACGTCAGGTAAGTAAATATATAGAGATGACAGTGAGGAGAAAGTGATGGCTTACCGTCACATTGTCCACTACAACATTCGAAACAGACGAATCCTCCAGGTACTGTCCCAGACTGCCGATGGCAATACCGTTTCCGCCCACACAGGTTATGTTGCGTGCGTAGACGTTGTATGACCGTGGCTTGATGGCAATGCAGTCATCACCGCCTTGATAGACGAGGTTGGTGAGCTCAACGTTATAAACGTCCATCGTATCTATTATAAATAATGTTAGCAGCTGCATATATATTTGAATAACTAAGTCTGAGATGCTTACCAAATCCATCCGTATTCTGAACCCAGTTCTCCCCATACGGCGCATCCACCGCAGTAGCATTATTGTGGATATTGTTAAAGCGCATATTGGTCCCGTTCATGATATTCAAACTCCACAGCGGAGGGTCCTTGACGAAGAAGTCCTCAACCACGACATCGGACACGTTCCAGAAGACGAAGGGCATCGGCCGGCCCGGTTGCGTGTTGCCCTTTTCGACCGAGTACCAGGCGTTGCCATTGCCGTTGATGCCTCCCGTGCCGTATCCTTCGATGGTGATGTTCTGCCCGGTGATGATGAAGCCGGCGTGGTGGTTCTGGAACGCGATTGGATAGGAGTTGTTGCGCCAGTAGTTGAGGTCATCGGAGAACTTAGAATATGATCAGTATGCTTAAGCTTTTTTTTAAAAAAAAATTCTTCACGACAGAAGATGTGACGCTTACCGTCCATATGCCATGCCATTGAATCACTACATTGTTTATGACCGGGTTCAGCTTCGTCGCGATCCAGTAGTTCTGGTCTTCGGGGAAAACTACTGTTCCACCATTCCCACAGCGTCGAAAAGCCTCCAGGATGTTAGGCACGTCATCCCTCTTGTTACCCAATGCTCGTACCGTGCAGACGTTGCCATCGACAGTCACTGCTGTATTGGGGCTGGGGCTGGGGCTTGCAAGTGCCACCGAGACAGGTACGATTGCCAGAAAGCTCTTGAGCAAACGCATGTTGTTGTTCAGTCGTTTCTGCAGGCAGAGCCGTTCGTTATACTGGTTGCAATACCAACCAGGCGCGTCGCATTTTATTTCATGTATTTGCCTGATCATTACGGCATCACATTTTCCCTAGTGTCCATTATCGGAACGGTAGACCCTGTCAAGGTCCTTCGTTCGTCCTCATTTCGGTCCACTTTGCACCGAGGCATGTTGACTCGTCGACGATTGTATGGAGACGTTGTTGGTTATCCTCCACAGGAGATGGCTGGGACTGCGGGGAAGTCTGGAGTTAATCCGATGGGGATTGTACTGGTGTCTTCAAAAAAGGCCATAATTCCGCCGATCCGATGCTGCATTGCGTGGAGGAGTCAGGACTAAGGCGTCTGTCTAGCGAAATTAGAGTATTTTGGTCCCTTCATTGGCATGGCAGTAATAATCCCACCAATAGTCGTGGAATCCTTTGGACTGTACTGTATATACTTCTCCACGTTTGACGCCTTTTCACTAGAAACGGAGTAATACTGTAATATCTTTGGAGGCGGTCGGATAATCGGGATTTTATTAATTCGATGCATTGATGCAGAAGCAGTAGCTTCTCGGGATAATAATGCTGCTGCACGAGTCTTGAAGTTGATGGCGTGTGAGGACGCTCATAAATGAGGGTGGATCCCATGCGAATTCTGAGAGAAGAATCGAGGCCAGTGCTCTTGTAACATGCGACGCTTGTCGAGGCAATGGTTCTGACACAGAGGTTGCTATCCTTGCTGCAGTTGTGGTTGTTGATCTTCTCCTGCCTGTCGAGCGCGCAGAACTGCTGGAGGAACACCACGTGCACCGGCCCAGCTGACACGGCATTTCCAGGCCCATGGGAGAACAATATCTACGCGCCGGCATCACGGACAGTCCGTCCGCAAAAGATCCTTCTTCATGGCTCAGATGAATCTCCCTATCAACAAGGTGGTGCTGGAAAATACGTCCTGCAAGGCAATGGCTCTCAAATCGTCTTCGACTTTGGCCTGGAGGTCGGCGGCATCGTTACTGTGGACTATACAGCTTCAGGCCCTGGCACTTTCGGGCTGGCATTTACAGAGGCCAAGAACTGGATCGGAGAATGGTCCGACTCGTCCAATGGCGCGTTCGCACAAGGGGACGGCTATCTCTCCCAGAACATCACCGGGCCAGGGAAAGGGACATACACAATGCCGGACGACAAACTGCGCGGCGGATTTCGATATCTGACTGTGTTTCTCATGACTACTACTACTACTACTACTACTACCAACAGCTCTACCAGCATCGATATCACCGACGTTTCTCTCGAAATCGGATTCCAGCCAACCTGGTCCAACTTGCAGGCCTACCAGGGATATTTCCACTCGAACGATGAATTGATCAACCGGATCTGGTACAGCGGTGCGTACACCGTCCAGACGGACGCGGTTCCGTCGAACACAGGTCGTCGGGTCCCATTTGTGACCTACGGCTGGGAGAACGACGGCCTCCTGGGACCGGGAGACACGATCATCGTGGACGGAGCGAAACGGGATCGTGCTGTGTGGCCGGGAGACATGGGGATTGCCGTCCCCTCGACGTTTGTTAGCATAGGGGATCTGGAGAGCGTGAAGAATGCTCTTCAGGTCATGTACAACACGCAGGCAAGCATCATGCAGCCACATGTCGAAAACAAAGCTGACAATGGACTAGGACCCAACAACTGGTGCTTTCGACGAATCCGGTCCGCCTCTGAGTCAAAAAGGCTCTGATACTTACCACATGTGGACGATGATCGGCACCTATAATTATGTTCTTTTCACCAACGACACGGGGTTCCTCCTTCAAAACTGGAACGGATATCAAAAGGCGATGGATTACATCTATGGCAAGGTGGACCCTGACAGCGGGTTGCTGAATGTCACAGGTACACGAGACTGGGGGAGGTGGCAGCAAGGATTCAATAACTCGGAGGCTCAGATGATGTATGCCCTATAATTCTGCAGCTGGCGAGGATGGGAGAACTGACGAGGTTACAACAGTCTGTATCATACCTTGATAACGGGAGCCCAACTGGCTGAATGGGCAGGCGATACCGCAGGATTGACGACCACCTGGACCACGAGGGCAGCAAATCTCCAAAAGGCAGTCAATGCGTACTGCTTCGATGACTCGTACGGCGCCTTCAAGGACAACGCGACTAACACGACCTTGCATCCGCAAGACGCGAACAGCATGGCGGTCATGTTTGGCGTGGCAGACGAAGACCGCGTCGCCAGCATCTCCGACAAGCTGACGGAGAACTGGACGCCCATCGGGGCAGTCACGCCAGAGCTGCCGGAGAACATCTCCCCATTCATCTCGTCGTTCGAAATCCAGGCACACTTTGTGGCCGGCCGAGCCGACCGAGCGCTGGACCTCATCCGGCGCAGCTGGGGCTGGTACATCAACAACCCCAACGGAACGGAAAGCACCGTCATCGAGGGATACCTGCAGAACGCGACCTTTGGATACCGCAGCAACCGCGGATACGACTACGATGCGTCGTATGTCTCGCATTCACACGGGTGGTCATCTGGTCCCACGTCCGCATTGACCAACTACGTGCTGGGGTTGTCCGTCACGGCACCGCTGGGGTCGACCTGGAAGCTGGCGCCGCAACTCGGGGATCTGCAGTTTGTCGAGGGCGGCTTCACCACGGCCCTGGGCAAGTTCCAAGCTTCGTGGCAGAGGAGCGCCAACGGCGGCTATGTCTTGGCCTTCGAAGTGCCTGCGGGGACGAAAGGGGACGTCGTCCTTCCTCTGCCAACGGGACAGAAAGAGCCGTCGGTGACATTGAACGGGAAGGCTGTAAACAGTGCCATGAGTGTGGACAGTGGGAAGAATACGGGGACCATCCCGATAACAAGCGGGGGGAAGTATCAGATAGCTGTTAGTGCGGAGTAACCTGAAGCGGATTAGCAGTAACATTAGTATATATGCCTAGGCATGATGCAGTGATCAATTGCTGTGCATGGAAGTACTAGTAAATATTAAACTGGTCAAGTTCCATCGGCGTCACCCTCCGGATCTCGACCTCGGAACCATGGAACAGAACAAGGTTGGTTACGTCTGGCGCCGTGATCATTGGAAGGGCGCGAAGGCGGAGCGGAGTGATGGTCCGAGCGCGTCATTACCCGCTAACACTTCATCTTCAAGGCAAACCATCAAGTATACAATACTAATAACTACCTCAGTAAGCCAGTCAGTCAGTATCTGGAGATTTCTATCGTTCGCTATAATTTGTGTGGATGATATATACACCTCGTATATATTTGTACAGCACGGCACAGTACTGTACCTACGGTTAGCCATCCATCATCAATTACTATTTTTTTCGGATACTTTACCACTCCACCTCGCAGCTTTAATCGAAATCAATCGTACGTACACATGCCTTCAGTCGCAGATCAACCAACACCATCCCCCTCGCAGAGCAAAAAGCCATGGATAGAGACTCCCTTGGTCGAGTCGGCTGCACTTTCGAAATTGGCTGGATGGTGAGTGCCGATAACTATCTTTCTTTCTGGTAGAAAGGGATGTTTTGGGCCTTTTCTCATAGTTCGTTCTTGTAGTAGAGTATTTTTGAAATTGGAGCTGCTGCAGCCGGGGGGAAGTTTCAAGTCACGGTAAGTAGGTAGCACATGCAGCGTGAATTTAGTTCTTTTCTTCCTTCTCGTTTTATTTATTTAGAGAGATGTTTTCTTCTGGATTCAATTGCTGCGCTGCGCTCCTCAGTTTTGATATACTGACTCTGTCTTAGAGGCATCGGCAACTTGATCCTCGCCCATCTGTCCGACCCCTCCAGCCAGGGAAAAAAGCTGCACTTCTACAGCTCCTCCGGAGGAAATGCAGGCCTGGCCGCCGTGATTGCCGCGCGCGATCTGGGCTGTCCGTGTACGGTGGTCGTCCCGCTGAGCACGAAGCCGATGATGGTCCAGAAGCTGCGCGATGCCGGCGCGACCGACGTTATCCAACACGGCGCCAGCTGGTTCGAGGCCGACACGTACCTCCGCGAGAACTTCATTGAGGTCCCCGGACAGCAGCAGGTGAATTCGAAGGGCGATCAACGAGGGACTCCCGACGTGTCCTTCACGGAAAATGAGCGGGTCAAGAATGTCTATGTTCCCCCCTTCGATCACCCGCACATCTGGGAAGGCAATTCGACCTTGGTCCCGGAGCTGGTCAGGCAACTGCCTCCGCGCGAGGACGGTGATGCGTCGAAATTCCCCGCCGATGTGATCGTCTGCAGCGTGGGCGGAGGCGGCCTCTTCAACGGCGTCATCCGCGGCTTGGAAGAGCATCTTCGCAAGCAACAACGCCACGAGGGCACGGGCAACGTGCACGTCCTGGCCGTCGAGACCAAGGGAGCCGATTCGCTCGCGTACTCCCTGAAGAAGGGCACGCTCACGTCCCTCTCGGCCATTACATCGATGGCGACGTCGCTGGGTGCGCTGCGCGTGGCTGAGAAGACCTTCCAGAACGCGCGCTCGCCCCCGACCGGGATCGATGTCACCAGTGTCGTCGCCTCCGACGCCGAAGCGGCGCGGGGCGTGGTGCAATTAGCAGACGAGTCGCGACTGCTGGTCGAGTTGGCGTGCGGTGTGTCGGTCGACGTGGCGACCGGTGTGCGACTCAGGGAGGCCGTTAAAGACGTGAACCCCAATACTCGCGTTGTCGTGATCGTCTGTGGAGGGAACATTATCTCGCCGGAGATCTTGGCCGAGTACCGGCACCGGCTCAAGTATGGATGGGACAACGTTCCTCGAATGGAGGACTCCACCGACGCTACAAAATAAATAACCTTTTCTGTTTCTCTTGTTAGACGGGCGGCAGTAGTTGCAGTAGTTATCAAAATCAGGAAGGAGCAAAGGACTGATAGATTATGAACGAAGAAACGTCTTTACGAACTAGACTCAGTTCTCATTCCTTCAATCCTCAGGAAATGTCACATCTACACTGTCCATGCAGCTCTTTTTGAATAGATTCTGATCATGGATTCTGATCTTAAATTTATACACACAATGGGATATTCTAGCCAAGAGGATCGTAATAGTATCTACCAGGTCTTATTCATCAAACAGAGTAAACTCGATCACAGCAACGTCGAAGACCAGGAGAAGAGCAGAATGTAGTAAAGTCGTAGAACGTCATCAGTAGCCAGATTTGCTAGATGTCCAGCGGCTGGTTACCGTCTCATCAGGTCCGAAACATCCATCACATCGGACATGAAATACGGTGGTAGACTGCTCGCTGTAACCTTCCTCACTCGCTATCACTGGCGCTGCCTGCGGCCTCCTCCTCCTCATCGCCTTGTTGAACCCCCTCAGTCAAGATGTATTCTGCCTTCTGGAGAGCCAGCTTGATCTCTTTGTGTTCTGCATAGACCAAGTCCGCCGGTTTCTGCCCGTGTTTATTTCGCACCCGAGGGTCGCAGCCGGCCTCACACATCATCTTGATCATCTCCAAACCCAAATCGGCGTCTTTCTCGTTGGCGAACCGGACCGCCAGATGTAATGGGGTTTCTTGGTCGACGCGGGTAAGAGGATCACATTCGAAGTATTGAATGTCAAACAGAGCGTCCATGACGTCGTCTGGCGGGAGCATTGCACGTTAGTGGCAAGTAGGTAACAGATCGGAGCACAATAGCTCTTATTTTTCGCGATAATCTCCCCGATAACTGCCAAAACCTCACAAGTACTTACAGCTACCGTACATGGCACAGATGTGGAGTGCGTAGTTGCCCAATGCGTCCTTGACATTGTTGAAAAACTCGGCCACCTCCTCGTTGGACTTCTCGGACATGCTCTCTAGGACCTGCTCGATCAGATGAGGTTGGTCGCGGCGACATGCTTCGACGACCAGCTCGCGAGGAGTTGCACCCTGAATTAAAGAAGTACTCTATGAGTGAAAGATACTGCAGGAGCCTAGACACGGGAATGTACCTCATCATCGGCCATTGTTGCCTAGAATCCACGTTCCTAGGGGGTACCAGAAAAGAAACAGTTCCAAACAAAGACTCGGGTATATTCGTGCAATTCAGGTCTGTTTAAAAGCGTCGCTATCGAGTTAACTCCAGAAAAACGGCCGTAGATGGCAGATGTCGAAAGTGGGAGGAGGGGTTGGCAGAGCGGGAGGAGCGTGTTTAGAGGCGTCAAAAATTCAACCAAAAAGAACAGAATTGAGTTGACAGGTATATGTACACAGAAGCGAGAGGCCCGTCTCGCAGAGATCGTAGCTGTCAGGTGGACGAGACCACCACCTGGACAGATAGACGTCGACTCCTTTGTCGGCTTGTTCAAACTACATCCACAACAATGCCAGGCGGGATGCACTGCCGTCGTGTGGATAACCGCCGGAGAATAGGTTAATCCGAGGCGGTCCCTCTATTTGACTGCTGTCCCCCGCGTCTGTGGCGTCAAGCTGTCAACTGGCATGCCTTGCATTTGCCGCGCGGCAAGCTAAGAATAAGAGTACGGCAGCAGTGAATGCAAACTTGGAGCCCGGCAGCTGGTGATAGGGTTCCGGCAGAAGGAGCATAAATAGAAACTCGAGGGCAACCACTCCTTCCTTGTGGATCCCAAAAAGCTACAACTCCCGTCTTTTGCTGGCCAGAACATGTACATGTATTTTGGATACGGGTCTCTGTCAGATTAAGCAGGCTCAGTTTCAAAATGCCGTTGACTTGTACGTCTCTGAGCGCGGTTGTGTACTGCCAAGAACAAGAACATGAAGCTGACGATGACCTAGTCTGTCCAAATTGCAGCAATGCGCTCACCGTCTCTCGAGCGGAACCTTCGTCTCAATATCCTCTTGGCATCAACCGCTTCGAGTGTCGGACTTGTCCATATCAATACGTGCTGGATCGCGCTTACTTCGAAAAGACACCCATGAAACAGAAGGAGGTGGAAGACGTGTTTGGTGGCAAAGAGGAGTTCAAGAATGCGGACAGCATGGCCGGTGAGTCACCCTCGTTTTCTGCCTTGGTTGGCGTACCAGGGACTGACTGTTCGTGCCAGCTCAATGTCCTGCAGAAGGTTGCAATGGCGAGCGCGCCTACTTCTTTCAGCTTCAGATTCGCAGTGCGGATGAGCCGATGACTACATTCTTAAAGGTACGAAGGTTATGCTCGTTGCTATGAAATTTGCTATGAAATTCTTCGTATTTGCTGACGAGATCTTAGTGCACCACTTGCGGTACCCGCTGGAGAGAGAACTAAATTTCGACTTTTTACGTGAAAAGCAGTCCTTTTTCTCTTTTCTCTCTCTTTTTTTTTCCCCTCGAGGAACAGATTTTTTTTTTCGCATATCAGAATAAAAGTTTAAGGTTCAAGACCTGCATCAGACGGCGTTCCTACTGGATGGAGTCATCGTTGGAGATGGATGGATGCATTTGAGATACCCCGCAGTCGCGCCATGTATATATGAGCCATCTTGAGAAAAATTTTTATGGTTGACCAGTCTAGAATCAATAAATCGAGTACCTTTCAAACAATAACAACCAATACCATCAATATCAAAAGATTACTTTCCCACCCGTGGCAATCAAAGTGGGAAGGGAAAAAAAGTTTTCTTTGTTACCCCTCTATCGCGGCATTGTATTAGCGAAGATCGGGCTGGCCCCAGTGGAACCCTAGCCGCCACAGGTTTCTTTGACAACAGCATCCAGAAGGTTTTTTCTCCGCTAGAGGATTTACAATTTACAGGCAACCTGATAGTGGTCATCTCTGCCTGAGTAATCAGCGTCGCCAGAGGGACCGATGTGGGCTCCGTTGACGTTGCTGCCCAGTTTTCCTGCACCAGAACCCGATTTTGGAGGGGTAGGAGGAGTCACAATAGTGGGTACAGAAGGGGTGTTGTTGATGGACCACAAGCAGTTTCCAGGGTTAGCAGCCAGTTGTAAAAATTTTTTTCTTTTTCCTTTCCATTTCTTCTTCTGCTGAGTGTGTCCTGTAAGTAAGAAATCACAGCAATAACCGGGCAGCGTAGAAGACCCAGAGGGGTTCAGAGGGGCCGACGGCCGCTCCAGTGACGATTCTGCGCTGGTGCCGTACAACGGAAGTGGGGCGCTCCCCCTCCATGCCCAATAATAAGGACGGGCCCACGGTTGGCTCCCTGCATGTCCACAGACAGCCCACACACTCAGCCTGCCGGCTAGTCGCCTCCTCGCTTGCCCCTCCATATAAGAATTTCCCCTCCTTCCCTCCCACAAATTTTTTCTTTCCTTTCCTCTCCCCGTCTGCTTCAGTACGTATAAACCCTCCCTCCCTGTGCCCTTCCATCTGTTTTCCATCTTCTTACTGACTGTTTTGCTCTCTCAGCACCTCTACGCATTGGCCGTAGTACCTGAGCACCCTTTCTTGAACTTCTCTAGTATCTTACAAAGACACTAAAAAGTTCAAAAATCTCTTCACACAACCGTCACCATGGGGTAAGCTACCTGCGCTCGAGGAAAAAAAAATTTTTTTCATCACGTTTTGATCGTCGGAATCGATGGACAGTGGGCAAGAGCTGACTGTATTGCCTCCACAGTAAGGAGGAGAAGACTCATATCAACATTGTGGTCATCGGCCACGTCGACTCTGGCAAGTCGACCACCACCGGTAAGACGCCTGCCATCCATCTAGCCATCCAGCCTCGATGCTTATACAAGGATAATAGGTCACTTGATCTACAAGTGCGGTGGTATTGACTCTCGTACCATTGAGAAGTTCGAGAAGGTAAGAATTTTCACACCGCACACGCCGGGGAAGAGAGGTTCTTGACGTCCTGCTTGTTTGACTAGCGGGTGTCAAGAGCGTGGTCTCTGTCCGATAGCCTCTTTCTCCCAAGGCGACTTTCGTAGGACTCAGCTAACACCCCTGTAGGAAGCCAGTGAAATGGGAAAGGGTTCCTTCAAGTACGCTTGGGTCTTGGACAAGCTGAAGGCTGAGCGTGAGCGTGGTATCACCATCGATATCGCCCTCTGGAAGTTCCAGACCCCCAAGTATGAGGTCACCGTCATTGGTCAGTAACCTTTTAGCGTGGTCATTTTGTCTCAAGCTTATTCTAACGATCTTATAGACGCCCCTGGTCACCGTGACTTCATCAAGAACATGATCACTGGTACCTCCCAGGCTGACTGCGCTATCCTCATCATTGCCTCCGGTACTGGTGAGTTCGAGGCTGGTATCTCCAAGGATGGCCAGACTCGTGAGCACGCTCTGCTTGCCTTCACCCTTGGTGTCAGGCAGCTCATCGTCGCTCTCAACAAGATGGACACCTGCAAGTGGTCTGAGGACCGTTACAACGAAATCGTCAAGGAGACCTCCAACTTCATCAAGAAGGTCGGCTACAACCCCAAGGCCGTTCCTTTCGTCCCGATCTCCGGCTTCAACGGTGACAACATGCTGGAGCCCTCTACCAACTGCCCGTGGTACAAGGGTTGGGAGAAGGAGACCAAGAACGGCAAGGTCACCGGTAAGACTCTGCTCGAGGCCATCGACGCCATTGAGCCCCCGGTTCGTCCTGCGAACAAGGTTAGTTTTGAAGTCTCTCCACCTCGAATTAATGCCGCCCTTGCCTTGCAATTCACGAAGCCCTTGTTCTTCAAAGGAAAGAGCTGTTGGAACGGCCTTGCATTCCAGCATAGTCATCATGCAAGCCTCTATATAGCTGCCATCTGGCGGGGTCTGCTGGCTAAGCTGGAAGGCGGGGCCGTTCTGATATCTCCCCAAATCACTCCCCTCGTCCATCCCCCAACTACTTGACCTGCCTTGCTGACGTTCTTTCGCTTCCAGCCCCTCCGTCTGCCCCTCCAGGATGTGTACAAGATTGGTGGTATTGGAACTGTCCCCGTCGGCCGTGTCGAGACTGGTGTCATCGCTCCCGGCATGGTCGTCACCTTCGCTCCTAACAACGTCACCACTGAAGTCAAGTCCGTTGAGATGCACCACCAGCAGCTCAAGGAGGGTCTCCCTGGTGACAACGTTGGTTTCAACGTGAAGAACGTTTCCGTCAAGGAAATTCGCCGTGGTAACGTCTGCGGTGACTCCAAGAACGACCCGCCGTCGGGCGTCGACTCCTTCAACGCCCAGGTCATCGTTCTCAACCACCCCGGTCAGATCGGTGCTGGTTACGCTCCTGTCCTGGACTGCCACACCGCTCACATTGCCTGCAAGTTCGCTGAGCTGCTCGAGAAGATCGACCGCCGTACCGGCAAGTCGGTCGAGGCCAACCCCAAGTTCATCAAGTCCGGTGACGCTGCCATCGTCAAGATGATTCCCTCCAAGCCCATGTGTGTCGAGGCCTTCACCGACTACCCGCCTCTGGGTCGTTTCGCCGTCCGTGACATGCGTCAGACCGTCGCCGTCGGTGTCGTCAAGTCCGTTGAGAAGTCCAAGGGTGGTGCTGGTAAGGTGACCAAGGCTGCTCAGAAGGCCACCGCCAAGAAATAAACTGGATATTGAGGGCCGGGAGGCCATGGGACAATGATATGGACATTGGGATGGGACATGAGTGAATGATGGTAAAAAGCCATGCGAATATAAATTAGACTCGCATCTTGATGGTTTTTTAATCAATAAAGAACTTGATGACCCAGCTTCATAGTACGGTGTACGTTGTAGACTTCAACAATTAACGTGCAAGTAGACAGTACGAAGTAAAGTAGATCTCATGGTAGATGACTGGTTGTAGATCGATCAGGTTTTCTGTACTACGTACATCGTCGCTACGCAGATTCCACCTATATTCCGAAAAAAGAGAGAGCGAGAGAGAGGAAGAAAGAAGAAGAAAGAGACGAAGAAAGGAAAGCATATCTCATTACGTATGGTTGAAGAAAAAGCAGTGCAGAGAACCAAGAGGTCTGTCTATATATATTCCCGGATAGGAAATTCACTAGATTCCTGTGGTGTTGCGAATGATAATATTATACTCCCTTCTTCATCCGCCACTCTCTCCATCGGCTATCAGCTACTCATTGCACCCGTATACTCCGTATACGTCTTTCGTTTGGATTGGTCAGCGCAATAAAAACAAAAAAAAAACGATGAAGACAAGCAATCAATCTATTCTGACTAGAGACTAGAAACTAAACTAGAAACTCCTACCTACCTAGGTAGTTGGACAAGACTGAAAGAAAGAAATATGTATCCAGCGCTCTTGCTCGCTCGCTCCCTCGCTCACTTCGATGAAATATTTTTAATCTTCGTCTTCGTCTACGAACGAGGTCACGAGGCCACGAGGCCGGGCTGGGATGGATGCTGCCGGTGCTTTGCTGGAGGCATTCTAAGCCACCACACTACACTACAGTCATATGTACATCCAGCTCGAGCCGGTTTTGATGAATGAATAATGATTGGCAAGAAGTTTTGAAATGAAGCTGTCTGTGTGTGCCTTTATCGCGTTAATCAAAGTGGTCGTGTTTTTGTTGTCTAGGCTAGACGACTAGCATATGTTATGTACAGTACATGTATTCAGAATGAATGATAATGGTCTATCTGCTCTGATGGGGAAAGAAGAAAAAAGAAAAGAAAAAGAATGTTATTGATAATAATAATAGTGAGAGAGATCCGGTACACTCCGGGCCATTAGCATAGAATATTTCATTATAAAAGCTGTCTCTGAACTCACGTACACTTACCGTAGTCTTCTTACCTTTTCTAGCTAGACCTAATTTAAAAAAAAAATCAGATTTACCTCTGATAGCTGACATTACATTTATCATCCAATTGTTACAGCTAATATTGAGATTGGTAATATCTCTTAAGCTTTCAACTACCTTTCGAAAACAGCAGACACCCACCATGTACTGTACATACATACATAACCTGCTTTGTATGGCCTGCACCCGAGCAATCTATGCTATGCCGTATCTTTATGCAGGACAGCTTGATGCTCGCCCACGTCGATGAGAATATGTTATCTTGGTTGTCCTCGTGCTCAGTGATGTTTTGTTCGGATCCTCTCCGCCATTATCTCTGGGTTTATGAATCGAGTATATCTTGAAGAATTCTAGATCGGATATGGCCCTGGAGAGAGCACCAATACTTTACAGATGTCTGAATTTTGCACCTCATGGCCCCTCATTCATCGACGTACATACAGCGACCACCCTTGCCTTTTCCCAAGAAGAAAGTTTCTTACAATAAGTCTGTTACCGGCTACATAATGGTAAGTCGATCAGCCAGTTAGCCAGCGCGCTAGAAGTCCTCCATTTACCGGCAAGGTGACTTAAATTGTGATGCTGACAATGCATCACGGCAACATATGTCTTCGTCAGTGATGCAGTGGACCGGGCTGCAACACCTCCTGACCCTGAGGTTGTTGGCCACCAGAAGCCGGAGAATCTGCATTCGAACCGCAAACACCAATGAAGCACTGCGAGCACTCGAATTTCGATGAGGAGCCGTTTGTACATGATGGTGAGTCAACACCTTGACCTAGACCTAGGGCATAGGGCCCGGGGCTAGGGCTGCCTGACTCGCTTGCCAGCCATATAGGCACCTCGCTCGCCCATCTCCTCCCACGATCTAAGCTTCTTCTTCTTCTTCTTCTTCTTCTTCTGACTGCAGAGACCATGTCGTGGAGTGACGTGATTGCAAATTTCTTGCCTACTATTCACCGTCCTCATGTCTCTTTGCTTATCGGTATGACTCTGAGTCCTCAGCGTCCGACGACGACTATTGGACTCACCATGTCAGCGATCAGACATGGACGGCCAATGTGGTGCTGGGCAGTGAACATCACGAGAGGTATCCAGCCTTCACGGTAGACTCTCGCAGCCATCTGGAGAAACCCCCCACCCCAGCCAAGCCCAAACATACGCGTCAATATACGCGTCTGCCATCTCACATCGTTGGTAAATAAGGCCTAGAAACAAGATAAAAAAAGGTATGGATGCTGACTTGTCCCTAGAAAGTATTCTCCATGAAGGCTGCCAGTTTCGTGGATCTCGGTCTCCATTTGATGGGAAGCCATGGTACACTTGGCCGCTATTACATACCTTGTAAGTCACATCCTTGGGATGAGGCCAATATCTTGTCTACTATCTCGCTCAATACTATTCTGATATACTGATGCTGGAGCTGATCCTAGGCAGACTATTCATGGAACCCTGTTTGAGACGTGAGCGTTGATACCCGCGAGTACTCGGTTTCATCTGCTCCTCGATTTCACCTGCTATTTAATTCGACTTCATCGGAGAAGTACCTGATATCAATCAATCGATCATCCCTGGCACAAATCCGCCATCCCTACTTTTGACTTCCTAAACTTCATCGTACTGAGCCTCTCCACGATAGCAGTTTTGACTAACATCCTAGCCTTCGAGCATCCTCATGCCAAGGTTGAAGTCACAAAATAGCCTAATCTCACCATACGTGTCAGGGAATATTGAAACGTCTACACCTCTCCCAGCCGCAGTTGATTCTTTTATCCAACGAAGATATGATCTGCATGCCGACGCCAACGAACCTGCGTCCTTCATCAATCTGCGTCTCAGATAACAGCGGCAAAAGGCTCTCATATATGGGCTATTTGAGACGTGAGTGTTGCTCTAGTTCTCTTCGAAAAGCCTGGGATATCAATTTGCAGAGTGAGAAGTTGGGAACGAGAACTTTGCTGGATAGTTAGGCAAACGGCGGTGGAACAGATGTTCTCGAGGAAGATGGTTTGATCAATTGACCTGACAAACTATCGTCACACCGATGTGAACCTTGTCGAATATTGATCCTATCCGGCATCGCGGGTGGATGAGACGCCTCCCAGGATGACATCGAAATGGTCGCCAATAAAGCCGCTTCCTGCTGTTCATCGTTCCAAGAACAAAGAGCAGGCTTCATGTGGGAACACTGCATAGATACCGGGAAAGACATCAAAGAGATGTAACATCTACCTTTGATAATGTGTACGTGTAACTCGCTTACATTCGAATGTTTTAGCTACGGGGACGACCTGCAAGATTTGATGTACCAGTATTTGGATATGCTGTGGAAAGCATGTCTGATAGATATTTTCATCAGAAACATGATGGGCGAAAGTCATAAACGGACAAAACATCAGAAGAAAGCACCGAAAAACATAGAGAAGGTGAACCTCCCAGACATCACGCTGACATTAGAGACTTTTGTTCTAATCATCGACAAACTATGACCGTCTGGTGGACTGGACAATATCGAGGATTCTTGGTCGAGACTCGGCAGAAATACTTTATGAAGTTAATTATCATGAAGAATCCTAGCATGGCGTTTGCCATCTTGTACGATGGCAAAGCTGTCTGGCTGTGGATGCAAACGTTCGGGTCGTCAACATTAGTGTATCTTGGTTCCATCCTATCAGTAACCATCTTTGTTGACCATCAAAAGGGCGGAAGAGCGATACGAGAATGGAGTGTTTGGTTTGTTTTCTGATTCTCCTTCACGCACATCAAAACCACAGCGCTGGAGATCTGATTCCACCGGATCCACGATACGATACCGAGCGAATTTCGCGCTCCCTGCTCTGGAGCGCCATCGCTAGGGATGGAAAATGGTCAATTTTCCGGTTTGAAATTTACATAAAAAATGAAATTTCGCCAAGGCGCTGAATACTTCCTTCAATTCAGCCCAAAGACTTCCAGAAAATTGACCAATTTTCAATTTCCATCGAAGCTTACAGCACATCGCTTGTCATCGATGCGGGCAACAAGTATGTACATGTACATACATACAACTTCAAGTTCGACCTACTACTGGAAGGTTGGTTCGCCAAGTGCTATGTACTACAGTACAACAGACTTGTCCGCCGCATCATGGAACGTCCGACATCACCGTATGTGAGAGATGACGACTCCAATCCGCTACGTATTGTCCCTGGTTCGTCGACTTCAGACGAACAATACCTACACTGAGCAGGATAACGAGCAACATGCCGAACCAAACACTATCGAACACAATGAACAGAACGATGCTGGACCTTCGAACACATCAGGGGCTTCTTTCTGCGGGTGACAAGATGGCTGGTCTACAACATTGAAATAAAAGAAGCAAAGTTTCGACAAATCTTCTCAAAAGATGAAATTTTGTGCCATTTTATCGAATACAACCTGCAAGAATCGATGTTCTAGTCCTCGGACACGCTGTGAAAGTTGCCGTTCCCTTCTACATACGTGTTATCCACCCCAGGTAAATCAGAGACTACAACCACTGAGGAACTCTTTGGCGACCAGCATCTGCTGACGTTCCCTTCTTCTCTGCCAGGGATGATATACGTGTTGTCCACCCCGAGGGATGGATACCAAATCATCTCTGACAGAAATCGAAGTTTTCATCGAAACATCATGGACGAAAGTGATCGAATTTCCCTTTACTTTATCGCCTCTTTTTCTTTTCACGGTTATGATGACGAGAGGGTACTACGACGTTCCACGCTCCCTGCTCTGGAGCATCATCGCTAGGGATGGGGAATGTTCCGGCTCGAAATTATAAAAAAAAAATGAAATTTCACGCCATTCCCTCGAAAAATGAAATTTTACGGATTTCAAGGATACATTACCGTTATCCTTCTTTTCTTTACCTTCTTTTTTTTTTAATCAATTCTACTCTTCTTCCTCCTCATCTTCCTCAGCTTGCATGAAAATGCAACGCCTGCTTTACCATCAAATCAAAGGCTGGGACAAGACCTGCCGCCAATATGGCATCAGACATGGAGACTCATATCCAGGCATCCTACGCTAGTGGCTTTCTTTGTTGTCGTGACCTTAGTTCCTGCAACCTTTCTCTCGTTTCTCTTTCTAATAATCTCTCGTCTTCTTCCATGTCTCCCACGACCGTCCCTACTTGATCGTCTTTACACGCTCCAAGATGCCAAAGACGCCACGGAAAAAGCCTGAGTCAGATATGCTACGATTCGAGCGTGACAAATTGCTTCCGAAATACAAGTTCAATCCCTTTGACAGCGGCCCAGACAACGAGAAAACCACGAGGCGCAACACTCCACGAAACCGTTCTACCAGCAACAAAACGAACGCGACAACAACATGGGTTCGCCAACTCTACGGCATCTAAGGCCAAGCAGACCTATTGGTACTGCCTGCACACGTGGTGGCTAGGAAGCCGGGTGCAGAGAGGACAAAGCTCGTGCAGCCAGAGAAAGCCAGAGAAGACGACCAGGATCCAAATGACGAGAATCCAAGTTACAACCAAGAAACCCGTACCCAAACACTCCAAGAGGTCGACTTCTGGCCAACTATTAATTACCTGCTTGACATGCTTGTCTGGAACAGAAATCTTCTAGCTTTGGAAGTTATCGATGTTGATCTCTTCCCATATGCTCGCGTCCTCTAAGTCGAGTATGACAAGAAAAATACATCCGATCGTATTGCTTCTTTTGAAGCTCCCACATTAATTATTGGAAACTGCAATTGCGGAAACACCTCATGAAGTCAAGGATAATGAAGAATCCTCCAATTGTCGGAATTTGCAATTGCAGAAACATTGTCAAGACTTCAGAGCCATCACAGAGTCTCGACGCATCTCGAGATTGCATGCCTTCGACCATCCTCATACTGAGGTTGAAGTAACAAAAGAGCCCAATCTCACTATATATGTCTGGGAGAATATCGGAATGTCTACACCTCGTCTGGTGAGGAATGGCCTGTGAAGAGGACAACAGACTTCCGAATCAGGAAAGAGCTTCTCCGCTCCATTCTACAATATTCAATACCATGTTCTTCGAGCCATGGGCGGACTCGAAACGCTCCCTCATCAATATTCAAGGAAGATACACATATCAAAGCCACAGCGCTGGAGATCTAATTCAGGCGGATCCATGATATGATTCTGATGATGAGCGAATAATGCTACGACGTTCTGCTCTCCTTGCCCTGGAGCATCATCGCTGGGGAAGGGAAGTGATCAATTTTCCGGCTCGTGATAAAAAGAAAAAGAGAAAGAGAAAGAGAAATATCATGCCATTTTCTCGGACAATGAAATTTCGCCAAGGCGCCGAATATTTTCTTCAATTCAGCCAGAAAGACTTTAGAAAAATTGACCAGTTTTTCAATTTACATGGAAGTTTTACAACACATCGCGCTTATCACCACATGTGGGTGACAAGTACATTACAACTTCAAGTTCGACCTACTTACTGACAGGTTTGTTCGACAAGTGGTATGTTCAGTGCAACAGGAACAAGTACGGCAAGCCCACCATCCAAGAGCAGCTTCTCTTCCCGTGCTGGGCCTTTAATCACATCAGGAGCTTAATCCGAAAAGTCAAGAGAGCAAAAGGCAGAATTTATCGGCATCAAATTTACCTTCAGAATTACTGGATAAAAACCGAGATCTAGACTGCCAGCTGAGACTTGTTTTTCGCTGGTAGTCGATATTACAAGCTGAGGCTTAGTGACTCACTCAAACCACGGATTCATCAAACCAGATCGGTCGATCCACACGCTGCATTGACCAATTTCATCGCGACCCAGGTCTGATAAAGTTCCTTTACAGATGTACCTAGGTAATTTGTGACAAACAAAGTGCGGATAATAATGACGTCGTCGGGATTACCAGAAAAGGAAGGAATTCACTTAGGTACTTAGGCGGGGTACGGATTCATGCAGCCAAAAATCAATCGTTAGTATTCAGCACTTTTGCACGGTTCTGCCTGCGGGTGGTTTGTGTGACTCGACTCGACTGCTGGTTGGGTGGGTTGTTATTGTTGGAGGCTCGGTGACTGGAGCACCGTGGCAGTGGCACTCAGGCAGCGGGCCCTATCTCTGCACGACTGCACTGCAGCTTGCACTACAGAACACCGGCCATTATGGCTTCGAGAACAATGCTGCGTGCAGGTGGAGCAGCACGACAAGGCTGCAGGCTGACCTTCTTCGCGACCGTCGGCAAGGTGACTCAACGCATGGCCGACCTGCAATCCTTCATGGTCTATCACACGGTCTGGTTGGACTCCTGTCTGACATTATCTCCCAATAGTAGACGGCCTCTTCTCGAGTTAACCGCTGCCCGACACTGGCTCGCCCGTCGATGCGGAAACTCTGCAGTCAAGGCTATCCACAGAGACAGCCATATATATTCACTTGTCTGCTCACTCCCAGGGATTCTCTAACCTTCTGCCACAAGGCAGAATTTGCTTCCCCTGTATGGTCGATCTATCTAGCTTTCTTTCTCCACCAGACCCATGCCATGAGAAGAATTTCTGCCTTGAACGACAGCTCATCCTCATCCTGCCCTTCTAATTGCCTTCTTCCGATTCCGCGACGACAATGGGCTGCTGCAACTCTCGACAAGAAGAGGAGACGCCCGTCTCCAATGTGGAGGTGAAGATGTTGGACGTAGCGCAGCGGGCACAAGAGCATGCTGGATCTGCTCCGTCTCTCAGAAATGGACCCGAATACATTGTCAACGTACCCATTCGTGATTCAGAAAGGACTGAACAGACTCGCACGGGTACCATCTCTGTTGAACACCGCAATCGGGATAATACTGCCACCGCGCAAGGCCATATGGATGGTACGACAGAGAACCCTGTAGCCAACCTAGGAGACGGTGACAACAGCATCGTGGCGTCGCTTCCAACTCCGCCGGCTCCAGACGTGAGATGCTCTTACTGCTGTGAAGCGATCGTCCAGAGGAAAGATAGAGTGCTTCCGCTTCCACTTCGACCATGCAAGAAGTGTTCTCTCCCCGTCTGCAACAGCTGCGTTCGGAGGATGTTCGTCAATGCCTGCAAGAATGAGGCCAGCATGCCTCCCCGTTGCTGCGCCCCGATCCCCGTCACATATGCTCGGTTCGTCCTGTCGTCGGAAGAAGTGGCCCATTTCAAGGAGAAGTACGAGGAATGGAGCACTCCCAATCGCGTCTATTGCCCTATTCCCACCTGCTCGGCATTTATTCCATACCGTCTGTTTCCCACGTCTGCTGGAGGTTACGCTCAGAGCAATCCCAATCATACTGTAGCATTCGTCCCCGGCATCCAAACCCCGCCTCCGACGCCTCCACACTCCACCCCCGAGGTGGCTGCTCCTTCGATCCCCTGTCCCAAATGTGAGGTTCTCATCTGTTGCTCCTGCAAACAACTCGCCCACCCCGGGACGCCTTGCTCCGACACCCCAGACATCGACCCTGACATGGCGGATCTCCTCCGCCGGTGGGGCATCAAACGCTGCCCAAAGTGCCGCGCGGCGGTGCGACGCATGTACGGCTGCAGCCACATGCAATGCCGCTGCGGTGCGCAGTGGTGCTGGTGGTGCACAGGGCCGATCCGGGTGTGTCGAGCGCGGCCATGTCCGGCCGAACGGGAGGCGGCGGCATTCGAAGATGAGATCCACGGCGCGGCCGACGAGTGGCACGAGGAGGACGATCAGAGACGGGTAGTAGATGCCGAGACGGAGACTGAGATATCTATCGTTCTTCAACAGGGTGACGATGAAGGAGAGCAGCAACCTGGTGCACCGGTTCCAGCTCCCGAACGTCATCTCATCAACCTAGACGCAGGCCGGCACTGGGAAGACGCCGAAGAAGACTTTGGCAGCGAGCCCAACATCGACGAAATGGATCCCTTTGACTGCGACCACACGTGGGATGCTGTCGAGGTAGAGGAGATGGACGAAGAGATCGACTACGAGTGTGCCCGGTGCTGGCGCACGCTCGTCCCTCGCCCGAAAGGGTATACGTATCTGGGGATGAAGGAGCTGTTGGAGACGGGATCTTTTACCCAGAAGCCCAAGACGGCTGCTTTGGGCGGCGGTTCGGACGCGTTTATCAACCTGTGCCATCGCTGTGGAATGACTCTCTGCGAGGACTGTCGGGAATTGGACAGACGCCAACGACGGCAGTAGCTATGATTTGGGTGCTGGATTTTGGAGTGCTTTTTCGTGTAAATATGTAATCTTTATTTCTTGGTTTCGTTTCTCTTGCGACTGTGTTGCCACCTTGGTTGGCATTTATTGGAATGATCTCAGACATTAGTCCTGTCTCAACGTTAGTAGACCATGATAAGAGGGTTTTCTGGATTCAATAAAGGTTCGACATCTGAAAAAAGTAAAAAAAGAAAAAAGAAAAAAAAAAGGCTCAACTGGATGATACTCACGACAGCGTTTACAAGATGGTCTGAATAAAGTCTGCCAGGAATGGACACCTTTGATACGGTGTATATGCCACATGTGCTGTGAATCCATCGTAATCTGTATTGATGCTAGTCGAAGTCGTCCAGACGCGATTTTCACATTCTTCGAACCCATCCTCGAGAATCGACTGACTACTGTTTATGTCATTCTCAGGGCTCACATGTCACGTGCATGGTTCTGAGGATTCCGCTTCCGCTTCGGCTTCCGCTTGCTTCGACTCGGCTTGGCACATTGAAGCTCCATGATCCTCTTCCTCCGTCATTGACCCTCGCATTTGTTTGTCGTGCAATTGGATCACGAACGAAGATGAATATACCACCGGCATCCCGCAGCGGGTTGCGGACCTGCTCGCGGTGCCTGCGACAGCAGCAGACCCGCCTTGCCCCGCTATACCGGCATACCCGCTCCCTCTCGACGACGGGCACGCTCCGATCTGCAACATGGGCGAGCAGCAATAACCCTCTGCGGGCATCGAAGTCATCAGGAACGTCAGCCGCGAAAGATGAGCAGTATTCGCAATACAAGCGCAATATGGTGCGCTCGGCCGCTGGAATCGCCGTATGCGCCCTCGCCATGTACGGCGTCATCAAGCTGAATGTGTTCGGATTACCAGATGAAAAAGAACAGCAGGAGAAACAGAATCAGGTGGAAGCACAGACGAGCAACGGCAGTGTCAAGCTAGACGGACCACCCGCCGACTTCCCCAGCAGTCCGTCCATAATCCCCATTAAGGGCCAAGACGGCGTCGAGCAGGTCGAGACAGGCAACAGCACCGTTCCGCACTTCCCGTCGACGATCAAACTGCCGAAGTCGATCGATGTCTCGTCTCTCCAGCCCGGTCAGGAGCTGCCCGTTTCGCCGGAGCAGGAGGAATACCAGCTTCTCGGGCTCGGGATCCGCACTGTCTCGTTCCTCTCCATCCAGGTCTACGTCGTCGGGTTGTACATCGCCAAGTCGGATATCGCGACGCTGCAGCAGCGACTGGTCCGCACGGCCGTACAGCCTCCGACGGAAGAAGCAGCGCAGAGCGGCGCGGTAGCGGCGACATCGCTCGTGTCGTCAGAGCGGGAGGTGCTGAAGAAGCTCCTCCTCGATCCGGAGAAGGGTGAAGAAACATGGGGGCAAATCCTGAAGGAAGGGAACCTGCGAACAGCGATCCGGATCGTCCCGGTTCGCAACACTGATTTCATGCACATGCGCGATGCCTGGGTGCGGGGGATGACGACGCGGGCGCAGCGGGCCAACGCCAAAGCCAAGGAACTTGCTGCAGCAGGTGCACCTCGTCTCAGCGAGTTCGAAGACGACACCTTTGGCCAGGCAGTCAACGAATTCAAAGCGCTCTTCGGCCGCGGCACGCGCAAGAACATCCCCAAGGGCCAGGTGCTGCTCCTGCTGCGCGACCAGCAGGGTGCGCTCGACGCGCTGTTCCAGTCTGATCCGAAGCAGCCGCTGCTCTGGCTGGGACGCGTCCCCGACGAGAGGGTCAGTCGGCTGGTGTGGTTGAACTATCTGGCTGGCAAGACGGTGGCCAGCGAGCCAGCGCGCGAGAGTATTGTGGAGGGGGTCATGGGGATTGTGGAGAGGCCGGTTGGGACGGTTGTTCAGAGGGTGATCTAGCTAGCTGAATCCAGCTATGATGTATATATGTACAGTACTTATTTCTTGTTCAATATAGCGTCCATTCCTGCTTCTCTAGTTGCCTTCAGGTCCTTACGTAGGTAGTAGTATATGGAGATGATAGCGATGAATATCGAGAACAAAATCAGGACACTTGTCCGGTGTGTTATCGATGGCAAAGCCTGTAAAGTACTGGTGTACTATACTGTACTGCACTTCATTTCTTCCTTCCTTAGATCCTTTCTTTTCACATTCGTAATTAATTAATCAACAATAATACCAGTGTACAATACTATACTGCATTGCATTTCTTCCTTTCTCGTCCCTTCACATTCATAATAGTTCATTAATCGATTAATCAATCATTTCCTCCCTTCCTTTCCTCCCTTTCCTCTTACGAAGTACTCCGTATTTGTCAACAAGTTTCGTGTGTTTTTGTTAGTTCACAGCGCACCCGCCTCCCTCAACAACTCCGGCAACTCCGCCTTCCTAGCCTGCAAATCCGAATTCCCGCCAATATGCTTCTTGTTAATGAAGATGTTGGGCACCGAGCGCTGGGAGGTGAGTTCCTCGAGGGCGTCTTGGATCGCGGCGCCGTCCTCTATACATCCACAACCAGGGTGTATTAGCTTCGCATATATCCAGGGGATTCTTCCAATTGACGGGTTCGGGTTCGGGTTGGGAGGGGTATGTATGTATGCATGTACGCACCAATCTCATCCAGCTCCAGCACGTGGTATTTCGCGCCCAGGCCGCTCAGCGTCGCCTTGGTGGCTTTGCAGTAGGGGCAGTAGGATTTGGAGAACACCACTATCCATCATTGTCAGCTAAGAAAAGACGATGCCCGCGATTAATCGCGCCCGGCGAGAGAGATGGCTGCTCACCAACAGGGTTCTCATTAATCAGATTCTGCGCCTTGACCTTAGCAGCGGACATGGTGCCTGGCGAAGCGGGTCGGGAAGCGGCGGCAAAAGTGCCGAAGAGACGGCTGAATAGGGACGAAATGGTGGGCGAAAGATCTAAAGAAAGGGAACCTGGTGATTCCCTGGATGAGTGGAATAGATATCGGTTAGATATCTGAGTGTTCGGCACGGTCGTAGATAGATAGATAGATAGATAGATGGTCGCATGGGAGGGGAGGGAGGTGTTGGTAGATGGATGGTAAGGAAGAGAAGGATGGTCGATACCTTATATGCTGTACAGTACTGGTGTGAAAAAAAAAGGACAATGATAAGTAAGCAACCCAGCTAATCAGCAGGTTATTAAGCAGTAGGAGTATGATGATGGCGTGCGACGGGCGGGATGATGCGCAATATAATATTGCAGGTTACTAAGTATTACCTCTGCTAGAGACGGCGATGTCAGCGGGGTTAATAGCGGCAATGGCAGCCGACATCGGATTATCTAAGCTAACCTCACACTCACAGGGCTGGAACTGATGGAATCGATTTCCGCGGATCCTATCCATCCGATTGATTGCCACAGTCTTACAGAAATGTAGAATATGCAATTGCCAATCATCAGTATTTATCTAACTCTACTGATTACTGATTACTGATTACTGATTACTGATACCAATACTGATACTGATACTTAAGTGGAGACGAAATTCTCTGACCAAATCAGCCTGAATGATTATCTGATTACTAGCGATGTATATCAATATTCCCGGCAAGCAAGCTCACACCTCTAACCCCCCACAGGACAACCAACCACAACATCAACAGTGAAAGCTGAAGCATGTAGGGAAGAAGTCAACGCTATCAACAAAACCCGGAAGGTGTCTGAACAAGAAGACAGAAAAATATGTCTCGTCAAAGTCGTCATAATAGAAGCAAGGTCTAATGTACAAATGCAAGAGAACAGACCACAGCTTCGCCGAGTCGACTTCTCTTGCCGTCAAACAGCAAAGTTGGTATTCTGCTCCCGCGGCTGCCGCGAAGGTAAAGTCAACAAGTGAGATATCAAGCCCCATGATTAAATAGATCAACACCCACACAGAAAGTCAAAGGGAATCAGAATCTAAGGAATGGACAGATTTGGTTAGGGTTAAGCAAGGAAATTTCGACACGCCGGTGAGATGTGAAAATCAACTGCTGAATCCGATATATGAACAAGCAAAATACCAGCCCTGGCTCGCTGAATAAATAACAACCTCGCACTAGTCGAACAATCAATATTAACAGACGGCAGCAATGAAAACTCGGGTATTAAACAAATCCGGAAGAAAAAGAGAAAAAAAAAAGAAATAGTATTGTCAAGGCAAACAGACTGACGCCTGTCACATGACGATACAGCATCCACACCCCTTCTCTTCTTTTTCCGGCTCTGGTACGGCGGCAGGAGGCGGCTGCGCCTTTTGCGGCACCGGCAGCCCAACCGGAGGTGTGGTTTGCACCTTGGGCATGGTGCTGTAATTCGTGCCACTCGTTCCAGGACGGTTCGAAGGCTCGGGGCTCTTGGGAGACTTCAGCGGCCACGATGACGAGTCTGCGGGCGGTTCTGCAGATGTGGCCTCTGCCTCTTCTGCTTGTGCCTCTTCTGCCTGAGATTCCGGCTCTGCCTTGGCCGGCTCCGGATTCACACGCGGCGGTTCATCATCCGGGCGAACTGCCAGCGGCGCGAATTCGCGGTCGTATACGGACGGCGTCTTGCCCTCCTTCTCCCACAGCTCTTGCTGCAGCCGCTTCGCATGCGTCGGCAACATCTGCTGTTCCGGCGGCAGTCGCGGGTCCGGCTTATACATGGTGGCCAGCCACGGGGGATCACCTTCAGGACGGTTCACGGCGGTCGTCGGCCGGGTTTCACCTGCTCGCGTGCCGGGGCGGTCTTTGGCGTTGCTGCCCGACGCGGCTCGCTGTTTCTGCGTCGCTGACGTTTTTCGGTTGCCCGACGGGGCGGAGGACTTTCGGCCGGTCGAGGACGGAGTGCCCTTCGCGGGTGTCTTCTTCGCCGGGGACGCCTGAGCTTGTGACTGCGACTGCGATTGCGGACCTGCTCGGCTGCCGGGTCGGCTGGAGGTCATTGGAGGGGTTGAGTTTCCCACAGGGAAAGGAGACGCTTCAGGATTGTCAACTACCGATTCACTGGCTATACGGGATACACTGTCTTCGTCTCCGCTTCCCAGCGTGCGAGTACGAGCGCGTTGTATGATAGGAAACTCACGTTCAACTTGGTCCGGTGATATCGGATGGGGACTGGTCGTCAGAACCGGGATCCGTGACGAACTCTTCTTCAGTCCGGTATTCTTGTACAATTTGGCGGATGCACTGTCGTCCTGCGATTCTGCCGCGATCTCCTCCGGCCGACGCAGATCCCAATTCATCCGCTCGGCTTCTGACGGCGCCTCCTGTTCGAGATCCTCAAGGGGAATAGGCGAATCAAGCTGCTGCCGCTGAAGACTGGGCCACGGTTCGGTGTATTCCGTCGAGGGCGACGTGACGACTGTGCCGTTGAGACTGTGCGTGTCGTAGCTCCGGCCGCGCAGACTACTGGATTTGCTTCCTGCACGGACCTGACGCTGGATGCGCATCGCCGCCTGCTGAAGCTCCTCACTCTCAATGCGGGCCAGCTTGTCTCGATGGATCCAGTTGTCGTCGTCGACTTCGGGATCTGTAGAGCTGTAGAACTTGCCGGGACCATCGCCCTTTCGATCTGCCGCTGTCGGCGGGCCTATTTCGCGCCCCGCGCTGCTATCCCGTCTGGAACCAGACTGCGATGAGGTGCGAGATCGCGGCATTCCGTTGGGGGTACGGTGTCGATGGGAGGAGGATTTCGGATAGGCGGAGGTCGAATCGTTGGAAGCTCGTTTGGAAGAAGTGCCATCGTTGAACTGTTGTATGACAGGAAAAGCTATCAGTGTGCCATCCTCCTTTTTTGTGATCACATAGAGACTCAAATGCAGCCACAAGACATAAGCGATGAGAAGGGATTGAGAGGAGAGGTAATGTAACAAACCTCCGATCCAACTGGTACCGCAAAGTCCCAAGCATTGTTAGTGGACGATGTCAGAGCATCTGCGGAGTAAACTGCAGCGGCTGTTCCAGCCATCCCAGCGGCAAGAACAGTGACAGCGGGAACAGCCCCGGCAAGCAGAAAACCAGCTCAACAAGAAGAACCTTGTAACGATGGAAAGAAACAAGATAGCTGCAGTTCTTTTCCTTCTCAATGCCCTCCTGCTTATCCGGACATTGCGATCACAGAAAATCGGTCCGCAACGTCAAGCCCCACTTTACCCCTAAACACTCCGAGCCTTACCACTGGAATCGATGGGAAGAAGGATCGGTGCGGTCCCACGCGGAGAGGATAAACGGCGGTGGTCCCTGGGATATGCAGACTCTTAGAAAGGACGAGAGTGTCGTTTCACAGAGACAGACAGACAATGAAGAGGGCCGGCAATGTTTCAAATCGACTCGTTCGTTGCCTCGAGGGAAAAAGGCGGCAGGAGTGGAGCCAAACCAGACTAGCCCTCTGAATGGATCTGGGTCGGGGAGGACCGTTGTTGATCTCGAACCAAGCCAGAACTCTTGGTGGAGGCAGGTGTTTCAGGATAGACTGCTGCGCGGGACGAAGACACTGTCAACGAGATAAGAAAGGCGGTGTCTGAAAGGGAAGATGTCCAACATGGACAGTAGAGTGGTGAGCAAGACCTTTTTTTTCAACAACGGTCTTGTGCCAGTATCCTTCTCTCGAATTTCCTCTGTCGGTATGGCAGGCAGATCGAAGGTCGGTAGATGGCTTTAGGGGGGTCGGTGGGATTAAAGCGGGAGCGGGACTTGCGTGTCTGTGTCGGAGAGGATGTAAGACAAAGAGAGGGAAAACGAGGGACAGTAATGGAGAGGTTTAAAGAGGGGGTGTGTACGTGTCAAACCCCCACCGCTGAGAAAGGTCGCTTTGAACGAGTGCAGGCGAGAATGGGGTAATGCAAGGTGCGGGCGCAAGCTGCAGAACAACCGGACCGGTCAGGAGTGATGCAGAGGAAGAACACCGGATAGGCAGGAATGATGGCGTGGAGAGAAGGAGGAGAAGGATATGGGAGGGAGAGGAGTAGAGAAAGGGAACCCTGCTTTTTTGTTTCGTGACAGGTCTATTCAATCTTCAATCATAATTATTACTATTGGCAAGAGGAGGCGGAGAGGGGGGGAAGAACATGCAGTGCAGAGGATCGAAGGCAGGGCAGAGACAGAGGGCGAGGAGCAGGATCAGGGAAGGAAAGGTCGAGAGACAAATCGCAGGCCAGAACGGCATCAGGTCTCTCTGGAACAGGCTGAACAGCCCCAGGGGACAAGCTAGCCATGCCCGTAGGATCTAAGCGCGATAACTAGCTCAACTTAGCACGCCGTTTACAGTCTAGAATCGACTCGACTATGCAGGTTATTGGCGGATGGCCCAGGGATCCATCATATAATTACGGAGTATGGGGGACTGCCCCTGTGGGCAAAACCTCTCCAAATGTCACTGCGGAACAAAGAATGATCTTCCTGGCTGTGTCCACGACTCCACGGGCCTGATTAATAACCTATGGCTCGCCAGCAGAGATCGTTCTGTACGGGCGATCTCAGCAGCCACATACTCCGTAATTTGGCCGTTTGGTCGGTGATTGCCTCAGCCACACTGCCAGGCCACGGCATTAGTGGACAGCCACGATTAAGGGTCTGAGCAATCACATCGCATCGAGTCGTTTGTTTCCATTTTTTATCGATATAGAACGGAAGTCTCCGTAAAAAAAAATTAATAGATGTCAACTAATGCTACTAGTACTCCATACTCCGTACAGAGTTCTGTATGACTTGCACAGAACCATTCTCTCGGGTTTGACTAAGACGGCTAGTCAGTGCCATCTGCTACGGAATACCCAGCACGCAGGTACCTACGGAGTAGGATCTACAAAGTACTCCATAAATTATCCACCCATTCATCACCAATCGGTAGATCAGACGACCATCTCGTAGTCAATTTCAGATAATCATACCCTTTCGAGCATAGAAGAGGAAATGTTGCTGTAGACAAATGCCAAGAAACACACTCTTTCTATCCTTATGGATACCCGTGTACCTCCCGTACGGCAACACTGAGAGAAAATATATATTCTCGGATCTACTGTTACTCCCAAGTATACGGTCCAAACCTTAAAATTTTCCTCACTGCATTATTATCACATCTCTATTTTGTTTCATCTAGTCTTTCGCTGCATTTTTGTCCTCTCTCACTCTCACTCTCTTTTTTCTTTCTCTTTGCCTTTTTCCCTCGTCGAGCATTACCACACCATGGTTGTACAGTATTACCATTGGGTATAATCAGCGACCATTGCGATTGTATGGAGTAGATGGAGGCTGACAGGTGGGTCCCTCAGCAGTTATATATAGCCCTGAACACTCCGTACGGAGTAGGCCGTACTCCGATGACTCAGCATCTCCAGGATCTTATATTCAGTATCATTCCGAAGCAAGATAAGTCCATCAAAGGTATATACGCTGCCGAAGATGACAACATAACATCCGTATGACAGACACACAACGCCGTCTTTCCCATGCAAATCGAAAATAAAAAAGTATAAAAACAATCCACTACCCACCAGCCAGTGGTCAATCCCACTCTAGTAAAAGGATAGGGCAGATAGAAAAAGGATAATGAATATGTCATGTTCGGAAGAGTAAAAGAGAAAGCATAAGGCTGATATCACCCTCGGTGTCCCTTCTCTCATGAGTCATGAGTATAGACAGATAAGTCGAGACCATCCTTTCCCGTTTCGAAGCTGAGGACAAGCAAAGAGGTAAAGGTAAGAGAGGCTGTCTCAAATCCAAAGATCATGCCCAGTTCATCGCTGACCCGTGTCCCAGTCATGACGGTCTACCATGGAACTCCAACAGAATGAATCTTCATCGCATGGATCGGAAAAGAGGAAAAAAAAACGAAATGCAAGCAAGCAAAGTCAACTGGGTAAAAGAAGACACTAAGAATTTTGCTCCGGCGCAGCCTGGTCTAGTCTCGCCAGCATCGCCTGTGCCTCCTTGATCAGAGCCCGTCGCGCATCCCGAGCGTCCCCAGACTCGATCCCATCAGCCTTGAGTATCACCTGGGCCAAAATGGTCTCGCTGAGCCGTTTATGCTCAAAATCTCGCGCCTTGAGGTCCTCGGGTGGGTGGGCGATGTACTCCTCGCACAAGGGGACCAGAGATGAGCGGAAGTACCCTGCAAGAGCTTCCACTTGCTCCTGCGCTGTCCGCAAGTTCTGCAGGCTGGGTGCCGGAGAAGGAGCGGCCGATGAGCGGCCAGAAGACGAGGGTCGTTGGTCCATCGGTGGAGCCAAGCTGCTGGGATCCGCAGCAGGTCGCTGGTTGCGTTTCGGCTTCTTTTTCTTGTTCTTTTTGTTCTTTCCATGTCGTGCGTAGTGGTCAGAGCTGTCGTGACTTATCGTCTCACTCAGCCTATCATCGTCACTGCCGGAGAGATCGCTGGTGCTCTCCCCGGGCCGCACCTCGGTGACTACGCACATAATCTCGGACTCTTGTTTGAGGCCTTCGTCCTTGCAGGGCACTGCGTCATCCTTCAACAGCCTCCCCTTGTAGAGCATCTTGATTCGCCGGGGATCTGATGTCCTCGTCTTCTCCGCGGCACGCCGCCTCACCTCACCCACGGTGAGTGCACCATCATCGATGGCATAGGGAGGGAAATGGAGCGGGTAGGTAACCCCGCGGTGTTTGAGCAGTAAGATATCCGGTCCCTCTTCGTCGGACGGATCAATGGACCCCGCATGGTGGCGCTGAATATACTGGGGTTGTTCGTGAGCGCGGGGCGGATCGACAATGTCGTCGCTGGTGAGGTAGGAAAAGTCGTTGTCGCTCACTTGCGGCGGGACGGGTGGCCCGCGCCTCCAGAAACTGAAAGGCCCGCGCCAGCTCATGGCGACCACAGCCAGCGCACCAGCAAAGACGGTAAGAACAAGAGCGGCGAGTGAGGATGCGGACAGGTGTTCGAGAGCAGGCAGACCACCGCTGGGCTGCTGGAGTGGTGCGAGCTGTTGGACGAGGGAGGATCCGACAGTGGTGAAGTGGTGGATGAGATGATGCACCGAAACGGAGAGGCCGGGGGCCAGCCAGTCCAGGTAAGAAATCGAGACCTCACCCAGGGAGGACAGAGACACGGGTGAGGACGATGAAAAAGTCATGGATCCTATGCCAGGCAGTGGAGGGTTGTCAGGGCGGAGACGGGGTGAGCTACATCATCGCCAAAGTCAACCTCGTCCCGGGCGGTCATCTCGCCGTTCACGGCAGGCAGAAAAGAACAACTTACCTAAGGGAGGTAGTTAGGCTACCGCAGGGAACCGTGGCGCCCTTTGTCGCCAGACGCCGCAAGCGCCGCAAGCGGCTAGACGAGGCTCCACAAGGTTAATGCCATTAAGACTATCCGAGGAATGTGGAGGGGAAATGGCAGACGAAAGAAGCATACCTTGGGGTGCTCGCGACTGTAACTAGATTTGGGAACACCTTTTGCTCTTTGTTTTTGTTTTTGGATTGTCCTGGACTTTGTCCCAACAGGTTAGTTAGTTTGTGAAGCCGTACTCTCATGGACAGAGTCGGACTCGTAGCATGTGTTGGAAGTCCGAAGATTTTGTGTCCCCCCCCAAAAAAAGATTAATTCAATAAAAGAATAATAACCAATGTCTCTATGTATATGTACAGTACAGTAAAGTACGCTGTGTATACCCCGTCTCTACATATGTGGGAAAAGCAAGAACCTACCCAAACGCCCTCACCATGCTCGAGTAATGGATAAACACATCCTGAGAATTATACTCTACAGCCTCACCTGTCCTCCCGCCAAACGTCCCCCAAACAATCTTCCGAAGAGCCCACCAGCCTGACCACTGTCACCCGGCTCATTGCCGTCGCCAGCCATCCATCTCGGCCGCCGCAAACCCGCCAGGGTTTCTTCCAGCCACTCCGGAGTGGAAGCGGTCTCGATGGTGTTCCGGACCCGGTGGGCAAAGGACTGGAAGAAATTCTCCTCGCCCTCATCGTCGAGGACAGGCTGCGATGAGGCTGGGCCGGAGCGAGGGACTCGAGAGGATCTTTCCGCTGGCGGAACCCAGATGGTCGGCGCTGCACGGCGAGCGGCGTTTCCAGCGCTAGGAGCCCCGTTCCTGACGGGGTTGTGGGTTCTCGATGTGAGCCTCAAGGATCCCAGGCCGCTCAACTCCCGCTCAATAAGCTCCCGTCCTTCCCGCCAGCCACCGGTCCTTAATCCGCTGTTGTTCTCGGCATCGTCATCGTCGTCCTCCACAAGACCAAATCCGAACACTTTCTGGATGCGACCGTACAGGTTGAACAGCGTAGCACCCACCGGAAGAAGGACAAAGATCGGGAAGAAATAATCAAAGCCTTTCCCCAATGGGGTCAGATCGATATACTGACCGAGGAATCGGTAAAACGTGGTATCGCGCCGCACGTCCTCCGGAAGGAAAGTGAGGAAGTTGTAGGACAGGGGCACCGTGAGACGGGCAATCTGTCCCGCGTACCAACACGCGCTTTCACCGTAGGTATTTCGGCGGACTAGAGCTCGATTGCCCCAGACCTTGGCGTCATTGACGCCCTTCAGGGCCGCGGCGCACATGTACAAAAGCCAGAGGGACGCCACCACCTGGCCTCCAAAGCCGATCTGACCGGCGTTGTCTGGGCGCGGGATCAGGCTGAGGCTGATAATTGAGAATCGCGGGGCAAAGGTCTTGATAAGCTCAGACCAGACAACGCACGCGGAAGCGGCGGAGAAAGCCGCTGCCAGGATGAGCCGGACGCCGGGGAGCAGATGCACGTAGACATGGTACCGCAAGGTCGGGGTTAGAAAGCCCACTCGAGACAGGAATGCGGCGTGCGACGCAGGCCGACCAAAGTCGAGCTTCTTGGAAGCGGACGAATTTACGATCGCCTGGTAGTCCGCGGCCGACTGTACCAGCCGGTCCCACTCATCGACAAACCGTGCCTTCTGATGCCGAGCACGCTGGAGACGTCGCGACAGGTCTGCCATGTACCGCTCCGTGATGACCGCTGGCACCGCCGCAGACGACTCATTGATGATGGATTGAAGGGCCACGGGGCGAGACTCCGGCAGACTCGAATACTCGGCTAATTCCTCGATCCAGTCCTCGAATTCTCGAGCGGTACCTGTCTTGCGCTTCTGGAGTTGGGCGACTTGCGCCTCCAACTCCTCGAGCTCGGTGATGGCATCCGTCAGGCGGTCGTACACCTTCGGAGCATGCGCCTGAAGCCTCCGCAGGGTGCCAGCATTGTTGGCTTTCCGAAGAAACGAACGTGGAATGGAGACCAGACCATGACCCATGAGGTAAATGGCCAGGATCAGACCCCACACATAGGCCAGCGCCATCACAAGGGTCTTGATGGAGGTGAAATCAAATCCATTCTGGATTGAGATGTAGATGAGGCCGACAACACCGCAAGCGAGGACGGTCAACTGGTAGCGGACATTGGAGCGCAGAGAGTATAGGAAACGATCTTTGGGTTCCCGGTATCCCGAATCGACGAAATCACCCAAGAGTGGCAGAATCACCCTGTGAGATTGAAACTTCTATGAGTGTCCTGTAGACAACTAGGAAGAAGACCGAGTACGGCCAGACACTAACCAGGTCAAGACAAAGATTAGCCAGTATGTGATCCGCCACAAGACCAGGACCGCGCGGTCGGGTAGCCAAATACCCTTGGGGGCACCTCCGGCCCGTGAGCTCGATGCTAGGTCGACGGGCACGAGCAACACCACGCTGGCAGGCAGCACCAAGGCCAGAAAGACGGGGACAACAATGTAGGCAGGCGTCGCACGAAGCGTCAAGAACCGTCGCAGGAGCAGGAGGACGAGAAGACAGATGATGAGAAAGGAACCGGAGAGAAAGATGCCAGAGCCGACTGGCGCCGGCGATGATGCAACGGCCATGCTGCGCTAAGGGAGAGAAACTATCCGGAGGCCAGTAGTGCTGTAAGATACCCGGCCTATTAACGCATTATTGTTGATACATAGGAGCCATCACTGCTTTCTGCAGTTCAGCATGCACGACGGAGAATGACAGAGAGTACCTAGGTAGTAAGGAGGGCGGAAGACTGGTCGGGGAACAAAGGCTGATTGATGGTCGGATAGCGTCGATAAGTACAGTACGGAGTACGGAGTATGGAGTACGGAGTATTCAGGCGATGATGATGAAAGCGGCTCTCACGTGAGAATCTTCCACCGCCTTCCAGATACAGCTAAGCCCCATGCCACCTGGGCAGTGGACAGCAAGGCTGGATCGGGCTGATTGTCCGCAACACAGGCCAATGGCGTCTGTCAGCCCAATGGGTCGCATCATGGGACCAGGCTGCCACCAGTTGAGTATTAGGATTACTCCGTACAATCATGATTATTCTATCGTTACTATTGTGGTTGTTGAGTACCTCCCTGGCTGTGAAGGTGTTTAATAATGGCGTACCCTCTGACGGTGGGCATGGTCCCTAACTAAGCTTAGTGCGAGCGGGTAGACTTGCCTGGCGTTCCTTGGACTCGGGTAATTATAGTAAGCCTGTCTGAAGGGGCTGGCATGGCTGTGAGGTCGTGAATGACAGACGGTGAACCAAGACAACATCAATAGGGTACTCCGTATTTACTGCCATCAATGGGGAATAGTCATGTAGGATATTGGACATGATTGTTGAGCTGAATTGGAATAACATTGATAATGGAGTGTTTTACCATCCATTCCCTCGAGGGGACCTAGGCAGGGCCTTGGCCTCGTGGGTGGTCCCCCTGGGGCCTGGGATCGTAGGCCGGGATTCACTAAGTTAGGCGATTGACTAGCAAGGCCAGAGCACCTCCAGCCCATTCATGCCGTTCTCGGGCCTTGTCAGATCATCCATCTGAGTCTGCATCAGCCATGCATCCGAACTCGATCCCCCTCCGCCGTCCAGGGATTCATAACGACCATCGAGAATCATTGCGATTCTTCTGCTCTGGTGCTGGGCAACAGGGTCTGTCAGTTGGACAGTCAAGCCAGAGCTGTCCCACCGCCCCATCGCTCCCGTGGTCTAAGGACTATAAGCTGTCTTAACGGGCAGGGACCAAGCAACTAATTCCACGCCAAACCGATCTTCCAGAGCCGACTGGCTCCTGTCCCCCATTTTGTCTCGGCCTATCATCCTCGTCCATTGATTGCTGCCATCCCTCCCATCCCCAGCTGGGGCTCCGTCATCGCCTGAGGTCCATTGATTTGCTTAGGTGCGTGTGCTTTCCCTCTCCTTCATTCACTGATTACCTACACCTGCGCCTCCCAATTGTCCTGCCTGGCTCCATCCAGACACCTCGTACGTCTCTCTTCTTCTCTCGCCCAACACACCTTCCCTCTCGTTCAGCTTCTTCTCTTTTCCTTCTTGCGCAGTTCTGCAGAAGACGTCCTGTGGGAACCGCCTTTCTTCTTCTTCCAAGGCTCTCTGTGTTGGGTTTCTCGTCTCTTCTCTGTTCTACCGTTCCTGTGACCCATGCGCATCTGACCTACGGCCCGATCCCGATCTCCCAAAACTGAAACGACGCCATTGTCCCCCTCCGCCTCCACGTCTGAAGAGATTCCGATTCTGCAGCCTGTCAGACAGACATTGAGGATTCCCATCTCTTGGCCAGCGCAGCCGACTGATCTCCTGCAGACTGCGCGTGTGTTTGGGTTTCTCGTTCGAGTAACCGCAGTCTTCAAGGTTTGTCCGCCTGGCAATTTTGCTCTCTTTTCCCCCAAGGACCCGCCAACACCGCTCCGCCTATCAAGGCCGCCACCGCTGCCTCCCGTCACCCGCCCTGGACCAGCTTGCCCGACCTTTCTTTCCCAGACTGACTCGTGCCCAAGAAGCCTCTCTTCCTTTGCACCACCACAACTACTGCCTGTGACAGCATACGGAATCTGTCCTCATCCACCCCCGCCAGTGGTGCCCGCGTGTTGTGTGTGACCGTGACAAAGCCTTAGTGACGGCACGAGAATACGAGCCCAGGCCCTTACTCCACCACCGACCGGACCTTCCCACACCGAAGATCGAGATCACTCACGCTCTAGCTGTGCTGCCCTACAGATACCACAGGAATACTCGCTCCCGCGCATCCCGCTTCCGAAACCATCTTGACTCCCGTTCTCCAAAGCCTCCGTCACGAACTTCCTACCTGATTTCTGGGAGTGGCATTCGGCGAATGCTGACGTCAGGCGAAGACCATCGCGGATCTTCTACAGTTGCCCGTCTCCAGGGCTTCTGACATGAATCCAGCAAATTTTTCCAATGTGGGCGGCGGAGGCATTCCCGGTGGTCCCAATCCCCATGGCCAAATGCAGCTCCCTCAGAAGAGTGACAGCATGAATAATCAGCTACTCTGGAAACATGTCGGCCAAGCCCTACAGTCGCAAGGCCCGTTCACCGGATGGCGCGCTGAAGTGCCCGTTCATGACAGGGCCCTGAAGGTCTGTCAAATGTATGGAGGCTATCAGGTCTTAAGTCTTCTACCTCTCACTCGCTCGAGACTGACGGTTCTTGGTGCAGGATAAGCTCTCTCCGGCTGATCCAGCCTCGCGTTGAGCTCCAAAATGCCGTTCAGGCCGCTCTCGCCTTCGAGGAGAAAGCGTTCCGTGAGGCGAACCAAAAGGTTCGTTCCCCCCCAACAATAAACACTGCTACTGTGATCCGATGTGATCGAGTGCTAACCTACCGGTCTGCAGGAGGATTATGAAAAAGAGTGTACAGCAAAACTGATGGCCATTCAAGACACCAGGCGTCGACGGCAGGCCGCAGTCATGCAGAGTGGAATGATGCAACAAGCAGGTGCTGCCGGGGGCATGCCGGGAGTCCGGCCGAATCAAATTCCAGCGTCATTTGCACCGCAGATGAACCGACCCATGCAGACGTCTCCCATTCCTGTGCAGCCGCCCATGACCATGGGGATGAATGATCCCAGTCAGCAAGCGACGATGCAACCACAGCAGCAACGGCAGCCGCAGCAGCCGATGCCCCCCCAGCATCAACAACAACAACATCGGCCCGCGGCTGGGATGCCGGCAGGGGATGATTTGAGCATGCTGACTCCGCAGGAGTTCGAACAGGTGTCTCGAATGGCCAACCAGATCCTGATGAAGACATCCCCGGAAGACCTCGAGAAGATTAAGATGAACGTCCAACGGAATCTCACACCCGAACAGAAGCAGATGCTTGCCCAGAAAAATATGGACCCCTTGACCTGGGTCCTTCGCACCCAGGCTCTGAAGCAGCTGCGGATGCGGCGTAACCGGATGGAGATGGCTCGCGCTCAGGGTCTGGATCCGAGCAACGCCATGATGGGTGGTGACCCCATGATGAACTCGGCCCAGCGGCAGATGGTACCGAACATGATGGGTTTGCAGCGCAACTCAGCCCTCCCGATGAACGGGCAGCAGAACCTCGATCCGGCCTCTTTCATGGGCAATGTCGAAAATATCCAAGGTCAACAGGCGGACGGGCTCCGCTCTCAGGAAGCTGGCCAACTGGTGGTCCCGGCAAGCAACTCGCAGATGAATCCTCAGCAGTTTGCCAACCCTCATGGAATGTTTCAGGGTGGCGCACAACAGCAGCTAGGACAGAACGGCCAGTCGAACTCCAATCGGCCTGGTGTCAACCCGCAACAATTTCTCACTCAGCAGCACCTCCAAAATGCACAAAATGTCCAGCAGGAACGCATCCAACAGGCTGCCCAATTTCAGGAGGCCCAGGCCCAGGCCCAAGCTCAGGCTCAGGCTCAGGCACGCGCCCAAGCCGCCCATAATGCGAAGATGGCCATGTCGACGCAGGCCGGTGGTCAAGCCGGTTCTCATGTGCCCCAGCCGCTTCCCCAGCACAGTCCTGCGATGCCGATGTTAAATCGCCCGATGGGCCCGCAGATGTCTCCAGCACAGGCCGCGTCCCAAGGCCGGCCGCCTTCCCGACCTCCCGGCATGGCTGGCCAGCAGCCAGGTAGTCAACCATCTACGATGCAGTCTCGACCACCGATTCCCGCCAATCTCCCCCCCGCTCTCCAGCAACGCTTGGCGCAGATGACCCCGGAGCAGATCACTGCCTTTTTGAACTACCAGCGTCGTGCCATGGCGAACAATCAAGCCATGGCCAGAGTCAACGGTCAGCAGTCCATACCCATGCAACCCAACATGTCCCAACCGGGACAGAATGCACAGCTGGCATCCTTGGGGCTTCAGCAGTCGCTTTCCGGAATGGGTGGTGCGCAATCACACAACCCGCTGCTTCAAGGTCAACCGATGCCACAGCAGCAGCAGCGGCAACCCCAGCGACCACAGCAGCAACACAATGAATTTCTCAAGCAGCAGATGATGCGGTCGCAGAATGGTCTGATCGAGATGACTCCTGAGCAGACCCGGGAGATGGATCGGTTACCATTCCCCCCTCAAATACTCAATTCCAACGCGAATATGAATCCACCAGTGCCGAAGACAGTCAAAACCTGGGGTCAGCTGAAGCAGTGGGTGGCCCAGAACCCCCAGGTTCTCGGAAACGTCGATCTGCCCAAATTACTGCATCTCCAACGGCTGCATCTCGCTCAGATGATGGCTCAAGGACGGGAGGCTGGCCGAAATTCCGACCAGACTGGACCATTGAACTGGGCTGGCCCGACACAACCGTTCATGGCTCCGCAGAATTTCCAGCCTGGCCAGCCGCAGCAACAACAACAGCAGCACCCACCAATTAATCTTCTTAATCTACCGATCACGGCAAATGATATTCAGATGGCTCGTCAGCGATTGGGGCAGCAGGGGCAGAATTTCACTGATGAGCAGATTCGGGAGCTGATCCAGAAGAGTCGCCAGAGGCAGCTCATTAATCGAGCCGCATCCCAGGCCACGGCAGCTCAAGCGATGACCCAAACCCAACCGTCGCAGCAACCGTCCCACCCACAGCAGCCTGCCGCTCCTCAGAATCCTGCACAACCCAAACAGCCGCCGCCATCACAACCACCACAACAAACTCCGCAGTCGAACCAACAGGCGCAGACGGCCCAGGCAAGTGGTGCTCAAGCTCAAGCTCAAGCTCAAGCTCAGGGTGCGATGGCAGCTGGCAAGAACGCCAAGACAACAGCGGCGAAGTCGACTTCCAAAAAGAGGCCGCATGGAGATGAGGTAGTCGAAGTCCAGAATTCTACGACCCAGCCAGCGTCGCAGGCGCCCACGACCCAAGCGAGCACGACTGCTGCTGCTCCTGCACGACCGCCGCTACCATTTACCCGGGAACAGGTGGCTGCCATGACTCCTCAGCAACGCGCTCAGCTTGAGGCCCAATTGAGACGTCAGCAGCGGCCGCAAATCACGAAAGCTGCGGCGGAGGAAGCCTGGAGTCATCTCCCAGATAAACTCAAGTATCTGTACACGGAGATGGCCAAGAACGCCCCTGCGCCCGAGCCGCTGAATGTGTCGCCGGAGGACAAGGCCATAATGGCTCGGCAGCTCCGGGAATCCACCGATATGCTTGGGAGGATGGATACACTGGTTCAGTGGCTTGCAAAAATTCCTGGGCAAGAGAAGAACGTCAAGGTCTTGTTTGGCATGGTAAGCGGTCCCCTAGATCAATCTACAGATGACTTTTGTATGATCACCTGCTGACTGTTATCTCTCTCGGGGACAGCGAATACAACTGATGAGGCAGTTCAAGGGCACGGATTGGTCGCTCAATGACCAATTCTCCATTGCGCCCGAATACTTGAGAAGATCCATCGCATATATCAAAGGTTTATTTGCTGCAATGATCAAGGGAGTACAGAATCAGCAGCAGAGTCAGAGGCCCCCAGGAGCGGCTTCGCAGCCGCCGAGTGGCCAGTCCACCATGGCTCCTCTCAATGCAAGCAACCTGCAGGCGCTTCAACAACAGGAGGAAGCGATTCAGCGTATTCGCAGAGCACAGAACCAAGCTGTCCCAGCGGCACCTACGGTTGCGCAACCTCCATTCCCCTTGGGCGCACCCTCCCCGCAGGGCGTCCCTCACGCTTATGGGCCTGGAGGATTTTCTCCCGACAAGTTGAAGATTCCTCCTTCTAAGAGACGGAAGCAGAGTCATGCAGGAGGCACCACCACCACACCAACCACCCCCGGACCCGGGCTCGCCACTCAAGCGAAAACTGAGGCTTCGAAGCCATCGGCTGTGGAGGCCAAATCCTTTACATGTCCTGTTCCGGAGTGCGAGCATCACCACAAAGGTTTTTCGACTCAGGCAGCATTGGAAAAGCACACTGAGGAAAGTCACAAAGCCGAGGAACACATTGAGGACCCGCTCCAATATGCACTGGACAGTTTCAAAGCCGCCCTAGTCGACCCTGTTAAAGACAAGGAAAAGTCCGAAACGAAAGCCACGAAACAGCCTCCGGCAGGCGCTGACGTGCAGCGTGCTGCCGCGACCAAGCCTGCGACCGGCCCTAGCGTCAAGCAAGAGGTCAAGGCTGAGGGCGCTACCCCTGCCGCTGCCGGAACTACACCGATGGGACGTGTATCCAGTCAGGTGGGCCCCAAATCGGTGTCGCCGGCATCGAACCAGCTTCCAACACCGCGGATGCCTGCCGGCAAAGCTCCTGCTTCTTCGAACCTGAGACCCACTCCGAGCAAAGACGGCAAGAAAGAATCTGGAAAGGCTACCGATCAGGCTGTCACCCCGGAGGATGCCCAGTTGAGGGATGGGTGGGCGGACAGTGCCGTATCTCTCGACCTGATTAGTGAAGTATTCGATTCTGCTCGGAACGAGAACTACCACGGGCTCCGCGGCGATCCGTTTGATGAATTTCTGAATGCGGACATGTTCACTCTGGCCCAGGCCGAAGATACTCCCGATTCGGTTGATAGCGGCTGCCCCGTCACGCAGACCCCGAAGGATGGGGACTTGTCCAAGGAGGACGCGGTCATCAAGATCGGCGGGCCTGAGGATGACAACTGGATTCCCGCCGATTGGTTCTGTCACCCTGGCCCGCTCGGTGATCGAATGTTCATAGATAACCCGTGGGTTGACATTGACTGGGAAGCTCTTGAGCGTAAAGAGGCCGATCCAATCATTGGCGACGATGGTGGCCTGACCTTTTTCTCGAGCTAGTGTATGTTCTTTCCCGCTTCAGGTAATGTTCTTATGATCCCGGCGATCTCACTTGCATGGACTCCGTTTGCGTTCTGGGCGCGCCTATGGCTGGTTGCTGTACATTAGGTATTTCGTCAGGACTAGGGGGTTTGTGCAGTTGGGTTTCTTTTTTCTGCTTTTACTTCTTCCTACGTCTTTCCCCCGCCTTTCTAATTTCCCTCTAATGTCTCATTATTATTATTATTATTATTATCTTCCTGTGAATGTTTTGTGGACGAGCCCAGGCGTTGAACGGGGTGGAAAGAGTCGGTTATGGCGTGTCTTCTCTTTCTGGATGCCTCGACTGTGTGAAGGATGGATGAACGTTTATGCTGTTGTGATTTGTGATGTTTTTGCCTGCGTCATGTCTCATAGGATACCATTGATGCTACAGAGGTAACGATCCGAGTTGGATCAGACCAATTTTTTTTTGCACTGTGATTCAGACTTGATTCTTCTGCCATTTAACGTACCCTTTATGATCAATCTACAACTTGACAATAGGTTATACGTCATGGCATCGGACTATGTATGTACTCCGTACTGTATGTACATGTACAGTCTTATAGGAGGAAGTGTGAACAGTCCACGGAGTAGATTTCCATATATATAGATAAATTTTTCTGAGAGATCAAACCGATCACAGATTTAGTAATTAGTCCGATCTGTCCTCTATATATGGAGGTACCTGGGTGTTAAGATTGGGCATCAATAAATATAGTAATTAAGTATGATTTCATTGGCTGGAATATTCCGGCTTCGGGCCGTCTTCCCGCCGGGCGGAATGGAGTGGAGCTTTGATAAGAATTAGTCAGCCGATCCCGATAAGCCGCGCGTGACTGCCTGGGAGGAACCTCAAGCTCCGAACATCAACTTCCCATCATCCGAACCTTTCAGGAGGTTCTGTCCATCATCTTATATACCACTTTTCAAAGCCTGGTCTCGAATTGGATTGTCTCAGAAGTCTTCCAAGCTGACCTGATCTGGTTTTCGGAACTCGTGCAGGTGTCCAAGATGACTGCTCGAGCAATTATCCCCTTCCTTGTCACCATGATGTTGGTGACAGGTGTCTGCAATACCATCCTCAATAAATACCAGGTTTGCGGTCCCGCAATTCGTCGTTTGGATGCCAGTTGACGTGCTGGAAGGATATGCAATGCGTCCGAAATTGCGATTCCCCTGATCCTTCTCAGCGGAAGCTCTTTGAACAGCCAGTAATACAGACGTATGTACTCCTCATCCAGCGAGCTATGGCAAGTGGGTGCGAGAGTATAAGCTGATGGCCAGCTTTATCATAGTGCCCAGATGTTTGTCGGTGAGATGGGATGCTGGCTTGTTGTGCTTGGGTCCCATCTCTACACCCGTTTTGTCTCTTCTCGCTCTTCTTCATCCGCTCCTCTTCTCGCTGGTGGCTACCGGCCTGTCCGCAATGATGATATCGATAATGACGAGGAAGAAGATCGGGCCCTCACCGACCCGGTCGACCCTGCTGCGAAACCTCTGGTGGCAGCTGACGAGGGACGCGTGAAGCTTCAAGGATGGAAGATTCTTCTGCTGGCCGCCCCGGCGTGCTGCGATATCACCGGCACGACACTCATGAATGTGGGCTTGCTTTTCGTGGCAGCCAGCATCTACCAGATGACCCGTGGCGCACTCGTCCTCTTTGTGGGGCTCTTCAGCGTTCTCTTCCTCCGTCGGAAACTATATTTGTACCAGTGGTTTGCTCTGGTGGTGGTTGTCCTGGGCGTTGGGTTGGTCGGTCTTTCTGGTGCGCTCTTTGGGGGTAAAGATGACGGGGTTGTACCTGACCCTGAAGATGGCATCAAAGTCGTCTCTCAACTTGCCCGCGATATCCATACGACTGCACGGACGCCAGAGGCGGTCCGAGCTATCATCGGTGTCTTGCTCATTGCAGCTGCGCAGATCTTCACAGCGTCCCAATTTGTCCTGGAGGAGTGGATCCTTGAGCACTATTCAATGGCCCCGTTGAACGTTGTGGGGTGGGAGGGGGTATTTGGTTTTTCAGTGACGATTATTGCGATGATTATCTTGCACTTAGCCATAGGACGGACCGAAGCTGGCAGATATGGATACTTTGATGCTAAGGAAGGGTGGCGGCAGATAACTACCAACCGAGCTGTTGCTGTGTCGAGCATCCTGATCATGATTAGCATCGGGTATGTTGACTTTTTTTTCTCTTGCCGTTTTCATTTCTTTTCTTGGCCCTTTCCCTATCGATAATGGCTTCCGTCTGTCTTGAGCTTCAGCTTGATTGGCTAACTGTTTGACGGATAGTGGCTTTAACTATTTTGGTCTCTCTGTCACTCGATCAGTTTCTGCGACCTCCCGCAGCACCATTGATACCTGCCGTACCTTGTTCATCTGGCTGGTGTCCCTTGCCCTCGGGTGGGAAACCTTCAAGTGGCTGCAGGTCGTGGGGTTTGCATTGCTCGTTTACGGCACCTTTTTATTCAACGACATCGTTCGGCCTCCGCTCAAGGCATGCCTGCCAAAGACGCAACGTGAGAGGGAGGAACTACTACCCGAAGAGCCGATCGAGCACTGGTAGTCAAGTCTCGCAAGGGACTCCTGCCACGGCTTGTCCGTTATTGCACTGACATCAGTTTTTTTAACCGTACCGTGAGCGCGTATCTATGAACCTCATCCCAACAACAAAAGACGTGTGAACCCATTATAGTGACCTAGACGGCCACGAGAGTTCCCCAGATTCTGGAGACTGGGAAAATACCGGATCAATAAGTTTACTGTACTTTGAACATCGGGGAAATTTCTTTGGGACTGACTCACTTCGTTCCGGCATGAGGCGTATTGATAGGAGCACTCTTGCTTTTCTCGTAATGTCTGGTGTTCCAGATACGACGGGAGTTGGGCGTTTTTACTGTTGCGATGCTTTCGCTTGAAATCCATGGGTGTCTTAGGGTCAATAGTTTCCGAGGTAGCCATTATAACTGTTCGTTTTGACTGATACATCTTACCCTGCATACTACTTTTTTTTTTTTAGCAATAGCTGCCTTCTTTCAAGGCTTTAAGCCATGAGATAATTGAAGAAATCTTTCCGCTTCTGTCCTGCTCAAATGCGCGGTAACACCCAGGTCAAAGTTTCCGGGCATTCGAGTCTCGAATCTCATGGCCAAGCTGTTCTGTCTATGCTTTCTACCATTTCGTTGCTAATCCTCTCGTGAAGGGGAGATTAATTGGTATGATGATGATGATGCGAAAAAGGACCATTTCTGCCTGGGACGTATGCCAGTTAGACATCAACCTTGCCTCGCATGCAGCAGTATACAATACCGAGAACTTTATACAAATGCTTCAGAAGATACAATACTTTTCTTGTAGAGTAATAATAGCCCTTGGAGAAGGAATTTCGACACCTAAGTTCATTAGAGCCAGTGGTAATATTATGAAAACAAAGACTGGCAATCAATAATGGTAGTAAACAAAATCTTCCCTTGTGATATTGGAACTGCCACATCCTTGCGTGATCTGAATCTGTATCAGGTCAGTCACTGTCACAAATCAGAGTCTCCTTTGCCGATTGCAGCAGGTTGATAGTTCTTCCCCTTTAGGGCGGTCAAGCGAAATGCAGATGTCTTTCTTATGTGCAAGGTCTTAAGACAGTTCAGGTTCAGTTCCACTACGCAATATCAACCTGATCAGGAGTCAGGAGGAGACCCAAGCAAGGGAAGTGAGGCCTGTTGGTACCTACCGTGCGCTGCTGCCTGCAGGCAGTTTTTTTTTATTGATGCGAGAAATGCAAGCAAAGTTCATTTCGCACACCAGTAAACTACCTAGGTAGTACTAGTTGATATAAAAAAATACAACAACAACAAACGCCCGTTTCGATAGATAAAGTAAGGAGAGATCTCTCTATGCAGTGCCACCACTTTTTCAGCAGGTGTATAAAGTGTATAGGTATATGTGTTTATTGTACAGTACAAAAATCAGGGTATAATAGTACAAAGCAGCGAAAGTGCTAAGTAAGCAATATCAATGTCTTCTTCAATGCTTCCTCCACTGGACGCCAGGGGACTCAGAACAGAAAGGGGGAAAAAAAGGTTAGATAGATAAGACAATGGAGGTAAATGATAAATAAAGGGATGGATGATGGTACAGTGAACTTCAGAGCGGGATATATAGTAGTGTTCTTGCAGAAGCAAAGGAGATCTAGTCGGCGGGAGAAAAGAATTAAGTCTTGCGGCAAGTTTCGACTCTTACACCAGCACGTACAGCGCGCACATCTGGTTGAAGGAAGGAAGATGTTAGTTAGTTGGAGTTCCAGATCAATATCAATATTGATGTCGTCTGTAGTCAGACTGGCTTACCATTGAAAGGCCCAATATCATCGAAAACCAGAAGAAGATGTTCTGGTAAAGACATGATTAGCATTCATTCATCATCACCACGCAAGTAATACACTCACATTCCAGGTCCTCTGCTGCCGGACAAACGGGGACCTCTGCACAGCAATGATGGGTAGTTGCAGCATCATCAACAGGAACCCGTATCCGCGCAACTTCTTCGTGATGCAGCTCATCACCAGCTCGTGGGCCAGTGCGCTCACGAGGAATGTGATGAACATGGCCACGGGAGGCGAGAAATACGCCTTGGACGAGAAGTACACGTGCCGGCGAAGGAAGTGGTGAACGGGGATGTTCCATTCGCGAGAGAACTCGAGCCTACACAATCAATCAGCCACCTGCTTTAGCATTCATCCTTCCACACAGACAACATACCAGTCACACGAGTTCCACCAGTCCGAGTAAAAGTGGCGGTCTGCAAAGCGGGTGATCTCCGCGAACGCACCCAGCACGTACTCGAAGATCACCAGAAAGACCAGCAAAAAGGTGATCATGAACGGGAACAGGAGCATACTGGTCGTCTCGGCCAGGATCAACAGCTTCTCCGAGACGCTTCCGACTTCCGTCAGCCTCAGACTGGCGTCGTTCAAGACCGGTACAATGAACTCCTCGCTGGTGAGCGTCAACAAGAAGATGCACCCAAACACTGCCAACGTCTTGAGGAAGACCTCCGACCAGCGGATTTCTTTCGTTCTCGGATACTCGAGCTCATAGCACAGGGTGGGGCAGAACAAGTAGTCCACAAAGTTGCCTAGCGTGAGATTCTGCGGATATGTCACATGCCCCAGAGGAGAGGTGAGTTCGGTGGCTAGATCTTCCCGGAGTCTGTTGAGCGGCTCCTGATCTTTTATCTCGAAGACGTCATCCATGCTTCTCTCCCGAATTGGCGAGCTGGGATACCGCACCGCTTCCGCCATCGACGCCGAGTCAGGCTGATCCAGTTCGTTGAGGCGCCGTTCTGTCTCGCTCAGGTGTCCATTGTAGAATGCATACGAATGCATCTTCATCAGCATGGTCAGCGTATGCAGCGTGAAGAACACCTGGGCCGTCCAGGTCCAATGCAGCATGAAGGGCCATCTAGCCAATTAACTATCAGCAAGATCCGTCCTTCTCAACGGTTCGTTTGGCCAACTCACTTAACCCACAGAGCCAACCACGCCAATTGGAAGAGGCTCTGAATCACCATGCCTCCTTGGGACCACCGCAGCCATCCTTTGCTAGTCCGCACCAGGCGCTGGAAAGGTAACACTAACACCGTGCTAACGACCATGGCCAGATCACTCAAAGCCAATTGCCAGACATTGGCCGTCAGCAAACTCCAGACCTTCACCCGCAACGGATAACCGGTATCCTTGATGTTGCGGAGCACGGTGGTGACGACCATGATGAAGAGGCCAATCCAGAACAGGGTGAAGAACCCCCGGAAGTTGTGATAGTCGCTTTGAGGATCGAAGTGGGAGACTCGGGGAACATAGTCGATCGTATGGAAGAGTCGATGGCGCGCTCGAACCTGCTTGCGCGCCGAGGAGATGGACCGGACGGACGGTGGCGCATCGTCGGGGACGGGTGTCGACGTGCCGCTGCAGGAACGGTTAGCAGGAAGCAATATAGGAAAGAGAGGTCATAAATCATAGAACTTCATCTACTCAATCGTACCTCGACGCCTCTGTTGGAATTTTCTCAGGAGTGAGGTTCCGATCTTCCGCCTCCGTCACGGGCCTGACCGGACGTGCCCGGAGGACCTGGGCGGAGGTTGTCCCATTGGACATGGAAGTTGTCGACATGCTCGCTGCTGGATCGATTACTTGATCACCAGATGTACATACGAGAAATCCACAGTTACATATCTCCTGATATACGAACAACGGAGAAAAGGAGGCGGATGCATAGGGAGTTTGAGGATCTGTCCCTGTAAAAGAGCTCCAACTAACTATCGAACCACTACGTCAACCTGGAACGCCCCAAGCCACGGCCCGGTGGGTAAGGCTGCCTCCATCAAGCCTCCCTACTCCGTACAATCAATTGCTGTTTGGCCCCATGCGGCTGAATCAACGATTCCTTAAAATATCTCCCTGACTGAGTCTCCTAACGAATAGAATAATAATAACTAATTAATTGCTGCGCCAGTTACGGCTGCAAGTACGAGATACGAGGGGTAGATCGGCTAACCGGAATCAGATTAGATAGCTTTCATGTGACTCTTCCAAAACGGGATTACCCGAATGCACGACACTAGCCACATTCTGCACTCGAGCCACACGTTGTCAAGCCTCGATTCAGCCACCGGTCAAGCCACCGCAAGCCTTAAGAAGCCACACACGCGGGCCTTGTGCCTCCTCGTGCCGCCAGATAACTAAATGACCCTTGGCGTCAGGAGAGATCAGGATCAGATCAGCTCAGATCAGATCAGATACCAGCCAGCATCAGCCTTGGGGCATCCCCCGTCTGCACAGAGCACAAACGGCCTCTTCTCCTGGTCTCTCCATTCTTTCTCAGCCTACATCCCCAGTGACTGCTCCGTGCTGCCCTCACCCCGTCGGGGGTCCCAGCGACCGCGATGACCTCCCGTAAGATTTCCCCACAATGAGGAATGTCAACTTATCTGCCCACCGGACTGACAAACTCGTTCCAGTCAAGCAGTTCATCCGCAACGTCCGATCCGCCAAGACGATTGCTGACGAACGGGCGGTCATCCAGAAGGAAAGTGCTGCCATCCGCGCGTCCTTTCGGGAGGAGAGCCATGATTCCAGCGTCCGGTCAGTATGCGTCCTGGGGTCGGGAATTCATCCTTGCTGACATATGTTCTTGGACAGGAGAAACAATGTCGCCAAGCTGCTATATCTCTTCACCTTGGGGGAGCGGACACATTTCGGCCAGATCGAATGTCTGAAGTTACTAGCATCCCCGCGTTTTGCGGACAAGCGGTTGGGGTATCTGGGGACTATGCTGCTCTTGGATGAGAACCAAGAGGTTCTGACCTTGGTCACCAATTCGCTGAAAAAGTGAGTCTCTTCATATACGTATATAAAAACATATGCTGACAACTCAGTGACCTGAATCATTCCAACCAGTACATCGTCGGCCTCGCCCTCTGCGCCTTGGGCAACATTGCCTCCGTCGAAATGTCCCGAGACCTCTTCACCGAAGTCGAAAGCCTCATCAGCACCGCCAATCCTTATATCCGACGGAAGGCCGCCTTGTGCGCCATGCGCATCTGCCGCAAGGTTCCCGATTTGCGGGAACACTTCATAGAGAAAGCCAAGATGCTCCTCTCGGATCGGAACCATGGCGTTTTGCTCTGTGGGTTGACCTTGGCCATCGACCTCTGCGAGCACGCGGAGGAGTCTGAGGAAGGCCAAGAAGGTGTGATTGAGACATTCCGGCCGCTGGCGGGCGGGCTTGTCCGCACCCTGAAGAGTTTGACGACCTCTGGATATGCACCCGAGCACGATGTCTCCGGCATCACCGATCCATTCCTCCAGGTCAAGATTCTGCGCTTCCTTCGAGTGCTAGGAAGGGGGGACGCAGCCACGAGTGAGCTCATCAACGACATTCTCGCCCAGGTTGCGACAAACACGGAGTCGTCCAAGAACGTTGGCAACGCCATCCTGTATGAAGCCGTCCTCACCATCCTCGACATCGAGGCTGATTCTGGCCTCCGCGTCCTGGGAGTCAACATCCTGGGCAAATTCCTGGCCAATAAGGACAACAACATCCGATACGTTGCCCTGAACACGCTGATCAAGGTGGTCGCCGTCGAGCCCAACGCCGTTCAGCGTCACCGCAACACCATCCTGGAATGCCTGCGCGATCCGGACATCAGCATCCGCCGACGGGCTCTCGATCTGAGCTTTACTCTGATTAACGAGAGCAACGTCCGGGTTCTGGTGCGGGAACTGCTGGCGTTCCTGGAGGTTGCTGATAATGAGTTTAAGCCGGTCATGACGACGCAGATCGGCATTGCGGCGGATCGGTTTGCGCCCAACAAGCGGTGGCATGTCGATACGATGCTGCGGGTCTTGAAACTAGCTGGTAGCTACGTCAAGGAGCAGATCCTGTCGTCTTTCGTACGTCTCATTGCCACGACGCCCGAGCTGCAGACGTATGCTGTGCAGAAGCTCTATGCCAGTCTCAAGGAGGATATCACCCAAGAGGGTCTCACGCTTGCCGCCACCTGGGTCATCGGAGAATATGGAGATGCCCTTCTCCGTGGCGGCCAATATGAGGAAGAAGAGCTGGTCAAGGAGGTCCGGGAAAGCGACATCATCGACCTGTTCATGAACATCCTCAACAGCACCTATGCGACGCAGATTGTCACGGAATATATCACTACCGCGGTCATGAAGCTCTCAGTTCGGATGTCGGATCCGGCGCAAATAGAGCGAATCCGCCGTTTCCTCTCCAGCCGCACGGCCGATCTTAACGTCGAGGTGCAGCAGAGGGCGGTCGAGTACACCAATCTTTTTGGGTACGATCAGATCCGACGGGGTGTTCTGGAGCGAATGCCGCCGCCGGAAATCCGAGAGGAGCAGAGAGTGCTCGGGGAGCCGACGAACAAGCGGCAGAGCCGGCTGCTCAAGGACAAGTCGAAAAAGCCTCCAAAGCAGACGGAGCAGGACATGCTGCTCGACCTCATGGGCGGATCCGACGCCGCTGCCACGACAACGGCTGCCGTCAACGGCACTTCCCAAAATACGGCAGATCTCTTGGCCGATATTCTCGGCGGCGGAGACACTTCGGTCTCGTCGCCAGCTCCTTCGCAGCCGGCACCTTCGTCCAATATAATGGATTTATTGGGTTCAAATGGGACGGCAGCATCCGCGCGTCCTCAACCTCCGTCCCCTGCCCCCGCATCCGCATCTCAAGATCTCTTGGGCGGTTTGGGCGGCGCCCCGTCTCCTGCCCCGGTCGTTTCGCCTTCTGCCGGCCCAACGGCGCACACGGCATTCAGCAAAGACGATCTCGTCCTCACGCTGCAGGTGCAGCGCAATTCCAGCGGTACCGGCGCGCAGGTTCTCGCTCGGTTCCGCAACGCCTCCAACTTCAACCGGTTCACTGGCGTTGGACTGCAGGCGGCCGTTCCCAAGAGCCAGCGGTTACAACTGAGTGCGATCACCAAGGCGGATCTCGATGGGGGAGAGGAGGGCACTCAGGGAATGAAGGTGGCTGCCAACAATGGGGTGAGTAGTTATCCACTTCGATTGCTACCGTCGTTGCTGTTTGCTAACATTCTTTCTATAGTCGCTCCCACCCAAACTTCGTCTGCGTCTCCGCATCACTTACTCAAAAGACGGAGCTGCTCCTGTCACGGAGCAGGTGGATTGGACGGAGCCATGACGATGAAGCAGAACTGTGTGCGGGCATGATATTGATGATCAATACTAGACGTAAAAGTAATCCAGCAAGTTCGTTTTTCTTTCTTTTCTAACAACTTCATTGCCCAGGCTGGAACGATATATTTGGAGACATCCATACCCTTGAAAATTTCTGCATCGATCGAAGTCTTCCCAGCCATGTAAATACTTCATGACTATCTTCTCGTTTGGGGAGGAGACGTAGATTTTGAATTCATCAGAGAAATTCACCACAGAAATTCACCACACAAATTCACCGCACAAATTCACCACACAAATTCACCACTTGGTTTTGCATGACTCATTAAACAGCGAGCTTCGAGATATTTCTTTTCAATGTCACAGCAATCAAACGACTTTTCTCACTCTCGACCAGTTCTAGCAATGGTGAATAAGGGTCGATTTTCGACTCTCCTGCTTTTCCTTCGCTTGTTTTACCTCCTGCTTTCTCCCTCCTGTACTGCCTTTCGCCCTCCTGCTTCTCGCCATGCTTTTCTCCCTCCTGCCCTTCTTCCTGCTGATTCTCTCCTCTTGGTCGTCTGCCTCCTGCTGTTCTCCCTCCTCCATGTTGTCCAATGTGTGGTTCGGACTCTTCACCCGCGGTTAGGGTTAGAAAAAGACTGGAAAGGTTGCATCATCTCCTAAGAATAGACACACTTACTATTCACAATCCTGCGGTCTATTTTTAGGCAATATCCATAAAAGTCCTATCAAATCCCTTATTTGAAACCACGATGTCTGCATTCTGCCACCGACAGGCACCGACAGGCAACATCGTTCAATCCAGGTACCGGGTCCCAGATCCATGGAATCGGGATATACCCCGGTTTTCCCCAGCTTTTGCATGCCACACTGACTGTATTTCTATTTTTAGACAGTGTCTATAAAACCCCCTTATTTCGACTCATGACGTCTACATTCTGTCACGCACCGACAGGCACCATCGCTCAGTCCAGGATTGTGTGTCCCAGCTCCATGGACTTGGGATTTACCCCTGGTTACCCCGGATTTTCCCAGATTCGCCATCCCCAGATACTTGATACTCCGCATAAAACTACATACTTCAACATGTACACCAAAAATCTCCAAGCAACCCTCCTCTATTCATCAACCTGGGTCCATTACAGGCTCCAACATGTCCATCATGCCAGGCAGATGCCTCTTCACATGGAATCAACCCGGATCAACCAGAATCAACCCTCGTGATCTTGAGCTGATCTCGAGCCAGGAATTCGTCTATAAGAAACCGTCCTGTCCTCCCCCGGGAGGATTTTCTTCTTTCTTCTTTTTTCTCCCCACGCCAAACCTCCTCAAACAAACACACTCTGAATTGAATTTCTGCAAACAAAGTCTTTTAACGCACTGCATTTAATTTTACACGCATTTGAACTTTTTACAAACGCACACACTTTCTTCAGATCTAAGTACTTCAGATCTCTCTTCTCAGATCTGCGAACAGCAGATCTCATACCAGACACTCAAAAATTCTTGAGTTCAAGTCAATTTTCAAATACAAAGGTCCCATACGTTTCGAAATGGCAACCTTTTCTTTCAATCGCGTTCCAGTTATAAAGGGCCATACGCTTGGAATGGCATCCTTTACTGCCAATCGCGCTCAACTTATCAAGGGCTATCCGTTTGATATGGCCTCCTTGTTCAATTTCGACTCTCACATCCATCGTGCAGGGAATGCTACTACTTCCCTGACGATGCCAGATGTTCCGGCTGCAGGTTGTTTCCAAGCATGGAACAACCTCAGCACTAACACCTCTACCTTTACCCCCTCCACCTCTACCGCCTCTACCTCCTCCTCCTCCTCCTCCTCCTCCTCCTCCAACCTCCATATCCATCAAGTCTTCAAAGACGAGATGGATATTGACGACCCAGACGTCATCATGTCTGAGGCCCCTCCTCTACCTCCTGACAATGATCGAGACAACGACATCGTCGTGAAGGAGACTCCTTCACTTCCTCCTGCTGCTGCTGCTCCTCGAGCTGCGAACCCAACAGCCGCGCTCAGAGCACCTAACAACACCCAGCTCATGAGGCGGCCGCAGCCGAAGCAGCAGCAATCACAAAACAATCGCCGACAAGTTGCTCGGCCAAACAAGCACCGTCTCGACAGAGACAACGATACTCTCATGACGGATGCTCCATCGTTTGCTGCTCCGGCTGGAAGACAACCACCCTTCAGAACCAACAACAACAACCGGTTCGTGAAGCGGCAACAGCCGTCGCAGCAGCAAACATCATCAAATCATCACCGACAAGTGGCACCGCCAAACAGGCACGGTCTTGACAGAGACAACGATACTGTCATGACGGGTACCAACTTCAACAACCAAAGGCCAAGAGCCGCTCGTCCTCCTCGTCGTCATCCTCATCAACATCATCAGGATAGGATGACGACTGCCGGACATAAGAACAGGCCGGCTCGGAATCCGTACCCCACACCTCCACCAACACCCCGACCTTCACCTACTCACCCCTCACCCCCAGCCTCATCCCAACCGTCATCACGGGGAAAGCATCGAAATGGTGCCCCTCGGATGTCTAGGAAGGGCCAGTCGGAGGCTGGGAGGTATCATCCTCATCACCGACCCTCACCCTCATCCTCACCCTCCTCATCACCCTCATCGAGGAAAAAACCCTCCTCGAATCAAGGTCGACATTCCCTCCGTTGACGTGGTGATGGTAGACGTTTAAGACCATCATCATTGTTCAACATAAAAGAAAAAGGAGGGAATGGTGGAAAGAAAAAACGGAAATTCCGAAACAAATTGAACGGATGAAAAATGGCATGGTGCAGGCAAGTCTGGGAAGACACACATTTTTTTTACGGACCTGCGCCATGCCACCCGGGAAGGATTTATTTAGTTGACTTCGGGAAAGAAGAAGAAGAAGAAAGGCATGGCATGGTGCAGGTAAGTCTGGGAAGACAAAACTTCTCACACCTGCACCATGCCAGCAAGCATTTATTCAGGCGTTTGGAACAGGAAGCATGTACTCGGTGTTCAGGGAAAGAAATCATGTATCTGGTGTTCAAGGGAATCATGTATTCAGTGACGAGACTGACCTGTGTTTCTCTTTTCATTTCTTTTCTTTTCTCGTGGAGTCAGTGAATCGACTCCACATGAAGGCGTTCATCATCATCATCACAAAAAACATCCGCATGCATCAAAAAAAAATCGATGCATCATCAGAGTTCAAAAACATCAGACTGAACTCCGCCTTCATTCATACATATATATATATATTCATGTACGTCTGTCTGTCTACATACAGACAGACAGACAATAATAAGAGCCTCACTGGGGGAGGCTATAAATAATCATGTCATGTACAAAGTTGAATTTGGGTGGATGGTCCTGTACTTTTAGTTACTTGCATGCACGCATGAATATATGCATGCTTTATGGAATGGATGTCTGTCACTCCATCAATCACACATCACAAATGTTCCATACATATGTCTGTGCAGGCCAAGTGACTTAGTAACTGACTCACTACTGCAGTGTATAATAAATAGTAATATCTGTAATCACTGTCATCATCCTCAGAGGACACGACTGTCTTCACTTAGGGTTTGGTAATAAAATGCAGGTACTGTACATGTACAGTGAAGCATAAACCTCATCCTGATTAATGATTGTCAAGTGAATTGAACTGAATCTGGTCAAAGTAAATTAATCGATTGCATTTAAGTGAATGAAATTAAGTTGCTTGGTCTCTGACGAACGGAGACGAATAATGTCGTTGATAATCTACTACTGTACAGTACGTTGTCAGGTAGGCGTGATTAATCGATGGCTCGCTCTAGAGACAGACAGCACAGATGGCATTGATGGATATATCATGTATGCCTTCTCTTCTGCCGTCGAGTATGTAAAGTACATACATAGGTAGACTTGATGCCGTCAGGCAGGATATTGATATTAGAGACCATTCCCTCTGAACTGCACTTGAATGAGCATTCCGTTGCATACCTAACCTAGGTAGGGAAAGCCGATGGTGATTTTGTATTGTAGGCATACCTATTAACTGCCCGAAGTATGCATCCATCCATCCATCCATCCAGCTGGGACCTGGGACCTGGGACTGCGCAACAGCAGTGGAGTGGAAGTCGAGTTCTGTACATACATAGTGGGGAGAGTACATATGTATGTACATACATGTACCTAGTCGAGGAGGTGGTGTATTAATAGCTGCCCCTGCTGTCTTGCTTGCTGTTCTTAGAGGAGCAAGGGCCAGAGTCGCGAGAGCTTGGACGGCGACAACGCGGACGGGTCTCCTCAAAAAAAAAAGGAGAAAAAATTATCTATTTCCTGTGTATGTATATATACATGCAAATACTCATGTCCCTCGCTCTCACCCTCCCTCCATCGTAATAATGAATGAACTGTCCGGCTCGGTCGGTGGTTTTTTGTAAGAGTGAAAGAGTACGGAGTACAGTATAAATATAAATACCCAAATAAATAATGTGCCTGCTGTCTGTCGCGCTCAAACACTTAAGATTTTCTGGTTTGATTCTTTTTGGGTCTCTTTGGCTAGCTAGAGTAAACTCATCGCTATAGAGTATAGGTACATGTACATTACCTATGTAAGTATACAAGGAGACATTGTTTAATGTGTTTTTTTATTTTTTTATATTCAAGGTTGGTGCTAATTGACCAAACTTGAAAGTGTCTTCAGTTCTTAAAGAGAGGGTCAAAAATGATAGAGATGAGGTGGCTAGGGTAGGTTGATTAGTTATTTATTTTATTTTATTCAAGTGTCTTCCGAGTCAATCGACCACCGACCGCTACAGAAAGAAAAAAAAAAACATAATTATACCTCTCATCTGCTAAATAATTAATATGTTGCAGACTCGGCCAAACATGGCACCAGCTTCTTGGTGAATCTGAACTAGGTATCAGGTAGTCCGCAACATAATATTCTTCTTTTTACAGAATCACCTAGTTACAACACTGCCGACATAACCTACATCTTGCATTGCATCGCAATATATACAACACATACAGTCTTGGAGATTGAGGCTAACAGACAACCAGACTGATCGTCCAGCCTGTCCTTACAGATACGACATGTTAATTAATTAACCAATTAATTAGAGGACAAAAAAAAAATAACAAAAAATGAGTACGAAAGGAGTAAGTGATCCCTCGGATCATGTATGCCATGTCATTCATTATCATTGCCAAGCTGTTCTGTTAGTCAAAAATATAAATAAATACTTATTCATAATAGTCAGTCGTGAAAATCAGGTTCATGCAGTCAAAATAAAACAAAAATAAAATAGGAGAAGAAGAAAAAGAAAAAAAAATGGAAAAAAGAGATGAAAAGAAAAGAAAAGAAAAGAGAAAAGAGAAAAGAGAAAATAATCTCCAGTAAAAAGATAAATGAAAACCAAACCAGACAAACCTGTGCCTGTACCGTACGACTGACTCGTTCATCTGACTCGTTCATCCGATTCAATTCAATCCCAATGCCAAAGTCAACTGTTGCTGCCAGGAACCATACCATACTACCCGAAACCCAAAAAACCGCATGACTAGCATGTTTATGTATGTGGAAAAGAGCGAGAGAGACGGTAAGGAGATATATCAGATTATATATCATCCCATTCTGCCCAGCATACTCATACTCGTGACTCTGACTCTCGCGAGAGAGGAGAGGAAAAAAAAAGAGAGAGAGAAGAAAAGAAAAGGAACCCGCCCGAGAAAATAAACGCCGCATAAATGACCGAATCAATCTCCTCACCCCCGATGAAAGTCGCGATGAAGGACAGAATGCATCAATTGTATTTACTGGTTTCAATCAAACCATGCATGAAAATGACGACCACGTGAAATATCAAAACGGCAGGCAAAGTCAAACCAGTGAAACGCGTCGAAGCTGAAACGTGTGCAGCTCGTGAGTGAAAATAAGTATAACGTGAATAATCGACACAAGTACTCTGACAGTAGGAGAAAGAAGTATGGTTCCGCGACATCGGTGCTGTCGTAAACGATCACATTTCGTCTAGTAGGCTGGCTGGCGACGAGCGCGCTCCTCATACCGAGGATACATGTATTGGATATGTTCGGGCTTGATCTCCCGTGCATACCGAACCTCCCCATAGAGTACTCGCACCGGAGGCGCTCTCGACGTTGACGTCGACGTCGTCGACGGCCGAGCCGTCTCATACCGCACTTGTGTCGGCTCAGGATAACTATACGTCGCCGTCCGCGTGGGTTTCGAGGGCGCCCGGGTCGTGACCGACGGACGCTCCGCTCGCGGCGGCGAGGAACTCCGCTGATACCGATGCGAGTCCTGCGGCTCCACCGTGATCGTTTCCGGCGGATCAACGATCTTGTACCGGTTCACCTTCGGAGGACTGCTGCTACTTTGCGGCATCTCAGGCGTTCCCGGACTGGAATAGCCCGAGTCGTTTCGGTCGGTGCCTCTCAACTTGGTCCGTGGGGACGGGGTATCAGTCAAGTCCGAGACCATGTTGAAGAGCGGGTTCGCCTCGGAACGGCTCTCGCGTCGAGATCGAGGGTAAGGTGCCGTAGAGGATCGAGTAGGCTGGGGAGGAGGTCTCGAGGAAGAAGAAGAGACTTTGGGAGAAGACGTCGCGGTGGGCATGCTGGGCACTGTGCGCTCGTAAGTCCGAGGTGTAGAGTCTAGGCGTTCGTGTGATTTCCGCTGACTTCGGGGCGACGGCGGCGGCGAGGAGGTAGCAACTCGGGCACTCTCCGTTCTGTGCGTCCAACTCGAATGCCGTAGTCCCTCTCGCTCATACCAATCACTCGATTCGTACCCGCCGTAGGTGTGCGGAGAATGCGAGAACTGGGGCCGCCGATCGACTTCGACCGGTGGATCGGTTTTGGACCGTTGAATATACTCCTTTACAGAGCTCTGCAGGTAGTTGAATTTCGATTCCCACTCATCAGAAGATTCACCCCCATCCTCATTTTTGCGATCCCGATGATGGCGCCGGGCCTCGGATTGTCGAGATGGCTCGGGCTCGGTTTTGCTGCGCCGCGGACTAGGATCGCGGGACTGGCGTGACCTCGACGAGCGTTTGATCTGGATGTAGATGGTGGCGGATGCATCCGACGCTGAGGAGTCATACTCGCTATCGCTCACGACGTAGGCGGCCGTCGGCTGCTCGTGCTTTTCCTTGAACTCTCGTCGCCGTCCCTTAGTCCGACGTTTGGCGCGGGAGTGGTGGCTCGCTTTCCCATGCTCGCGCCCGCTCTCCTTGGCCGTGCGGGAGGTGGAAACAGGAACCGATTTTGACTTTTTCTTCTTCTTCTCCTCCGTGTCTTTCGAAGTCGGTCGCTTTGCGTGGTCGTCATGTTTCTGAGGGGGGGCTCGCGGTTCTTCCGAGAACCGTATTTCGTCGTCGTCATCATCATCATCGGAGCTGGCCCCTGCTGGGGTGCGCTCTTCGTAGATGCGTCCATCGCGATATTCTCGACCTGCAGTCCCTCTCGAGGACGAGTAGGACGATGGCTCACCACTTGCGGCCGCCCGTTCCATCGCCTCCTTTTTCAGTGCCTCCAGACGAACCTGTTGGTCATATCTGGTGCGGCGATTCTCGTCCGAGAGGAGCTCGTAGGCCTCCTGGACGCGCTGGAACTTGTCGCGGGCCAGATCCCGCAACGACTCATCCTTTACCTTGTCCGGATGGCACTTGAGCACGAGTTTTCGGTGGGCAGCCTTGATCTCGGCAAGACTAGCATCTTTATCAACTCCGAGAACGAGGTACGGGTCAAATCTGGGAGGAGATCTGGACATATTGGGAGTCTCATATATTAAGAGGCGCCAGACAGCGGAGCATGAATCTGATCAGAATAGGAGAAGATGGCAGGAATAATATCAATCGATCGATGTAGAAGGCGAAGAAGTAGTGTGGATAAGTCGGATAGATTCTGTCGATGCTGGCGTTGGTTGGATTCAACAACATGTGAACATTGTGAACTCTCCGGAAAATTCCCGCTGACAATTCAAAGAGTGTCCGGAAGAAACGAATGGAAGGAACCCATGCACCCTTGTTGACCTGTGTAAGATGGCACAGACGGAAGGGAACGCAATGTCGGCAGGGGCGGTGGTGTGGTGCGGTGTGTTTATGAGACGGCGACCGAGGGCAAACGGCGAGTTGGCAGTTCGTTGGCTAGCGGTAGTACTCCGTACGGAGGACTTGTCGATGGGGCCGGAAGAGCGCTGGTACCTCGGACGGGAAGATCCACTGATCCAAATCCCAATCCAGGCACTGTAACCGTGTGTATGAACGTACGCAAGGAACCTGGGTTCCGGTGCGTGGGCGGAAGGACAAGGAAGCGAAAGGCCGACCGCGATGCTGCGCCACCCAGCTCGGCACCGGGCTGAGATCTGGTTCGCTGAGCTGAATATTAATAGCAGACAGATCGTCCTGATGCTTAGTCAAGCTGATAGTTGAAGATCTTTCTGGCTGTTGGATGGTGGTGATGATTAGCGATGGCAAGGGAAGATCCCAGTAGAGTATAGAATGTTGGAGAGAGAGAGAGGGAGGACGCGAAGGGGCTCCCTTATCAGGGACGTGTCAACCCGGAGATGACAACGCGCGATGACAGGCGATGAATCAAAGGATCCTTTGAGTAAGAATCTGTCTCGTCACAGATGATGTCTCTCTTTTCGACCGGAGAGCGTAATCCTAGAGCAGCGGTGAAGGCTGCCCAAGTAACCCAACACTCCACGGGTGAGTTCTTCAAATCAATGATTCCTCCGCGAGAAGCGGTCAATCAGGGCAATAATAATGCTCGCGATTCGGTAGAAGGCCCCGCTGGAAGACGGGGGTTCCGGAGACGCAGTTGATCAGTTTCAACTGTGATTGTTGGCGGGGTAATATCAGGAACAAAGTCGGAGAAGTGATACAATGAATAATTCCTGAAGGGTCGATTTTTATACAAGCTGGGGGATAAGATCATCGCCCCAAACGCGCAGAAGCGCTTCTGGCAGGGCGATTGATACAATTAATAACTGCGAGTAAGACAACTATCACAGCCGCAAGGCCATCTTCTGATCATTCGGTTGATCTCATAGTTGGTGGAATAATACCTACTATCAACCTTTGAAGAATCTCCACAGCGCTTCACCCATAACTCCTATTGCTAGCCGGTCAGGGAACCCGGTCATCACCGTAGATGAGCCTCTGAGGCCACACTCCTCCTGTTTGACGCCTAGTTTAGCCATAGTCACACCCGGGTCACAATCCCCAGGCAGGGGGTGTGCTGAATAACGACTCGTCAGGTCCGCTTCAAGGCTGGACTAACACTCTTCTCCAAGTCTTCCATGCCTGCTCCAGTTAGTAGTTACCTAGGTAGTGGCTCTGCTGACGTATGGAGACTCCAACAAGGCAGTTCAGCCCGCACGGGGCAGTCAATGATGCGCCAGGATCCACGACCCGCTTGCCTTGTTTTCTAGGTCCGTGCTGTATGCAGAAGGCCGGCCTCTTATCCACAAATCCACTTCACTGACCAAAGAAACTCTCCTGCATCACCTTCCAGATTCACAAATCATACTCGATGGAGCAGTGATTCGACAGCGTTGGCGCAGCCTCCACCACATGGCAATCCAATCAGCCATCGACTCTCGCCGCTGCCCCTCGCCTGTCACTCCTCGTTCCCCTCGTTCCAATCCGACCTCGAGATGGCCAACTGAAGCAGCTGCCTCCAGATCTTCTTCCCTGCCTTCGAGAGGCTCAGACAGGAGTCTGACGACAACCTTCTCTGCAGCCAGTCTCCCGGATCCTGCACATCGATCGTACCGTACCGGTCCTGGTCCACTATCCGGATCCCGGACCGTACCTACATACGGAGTACTTGTTTTGGAGGGACCATTTTCCACAACTTGACGATCCGGTTTGATAGCGTCTATCGGCAGAGCGCTTGATAGGCAGGCGCATCGCCGTTGGGGGACTACTCTGCCATGGCTTAACGTTAAAAGACGACTGCAGTCCACTTGATCCGGATACGGATATACAGTACGGAGTATGGTTAGTATGCCGAGAGGGCCTGAGTCTCCATGTCCGCTCCAGGGCCACCGCGTCTTCAGGCCAGCTGGCCTCGTCTGTCCCTATCTGGAAAGCTGCTAGAGCGGCTTAAAGCCTTGGGATAAACCACGAGGTTGCTCCAGCCTCCATGGCAAATGCTTGGGGTGTTTTCACCCAGTGTCTGAGACCGCCCAGGTACGTCGTCCTCGTACTCGTTCGTACCTGGAAGGCAGAGAACAAGCAATTTCTCAGCCATTTATATGCCTCTTGTTGCCAGGCTTTTTCGAGGGCGTTCTGCTCTCCTTCTCGAACTCCTGTTTGAGGGGTCCAAAGGTGGCTGGCGGGTGTTTCAACGTGGAGATCTCTGCAGGCGGGACAAGCCCAGCCCACTCACTGCGTTGTACTAATCAGAATCGTTTCCAACTGTCCAGCCGACTTCCTGCGGCGGTAACTGCGCAAGAAAAATGGTGCTATCTGATTCTACGGAGTATCTCCTGGCAGGTCATCAGCTGTCGCGAAGCTAGCAGCTGCTCTTCTGCAGACCCCATTAATTTCTCCAGGCTTTCTCTCCATGAGGAAAAACGCGTGCCAGGTCATAAACCTAATAAACCTGAAGCCGGGAAATCTATCGAGCTGTTTCACCATGTGGCTGGAGCAACACAGAGAAGCCACCAGATCGATCCACGGGGACAGAACAGAACCACACGACTAGAGATGCTTCATCGTAATTCGTAATTTCTAGTGGAAACGCACTGTTATCCTAATCGTCATCATTTTCCAGACGAAACAGTTTCCATTCGATAATAGCGTATCCAGCGACTATGGACGAGCTTTGTCTTGCGTACTCCGTATAGAGCACGGAGAATACGATATACGCCAGCTTACACTTCGTCAAAATACGTACTGTAGGTATTAGTTTTAGTAATAGTACAGCAGTGCACACCGATCGACTAAGTTAGTCGAAGCTCTCTCTTATCGATTGGGATTGGGAGGGGCCACCTGCCCCGCCATCAGGTTAGGTGTTTGATTTAGGCAACCCACCCACCGATACGTATCCGGGATGTATCCGGTATCCCGGGCCATCACACACAGGTCTAATTACGTCCACAATCCAATGGCCAAGTACTCCGTACTCCGTAACTTACTCCGTACTAACGAGTTCATACAGTACAGTCATGCTGCTCATGCAGTCAAGTCATGCATGAGTCCCAAATTGTCGAGTCCGTTCGTCCAGTTGTCCAGTCATTGCCCAGCATCCAGCCCGCCTCTCTGTTATCTGCTGCCTGCCTACCTATACCTATATGGTCCAAATAATGGAGATGATGGATATACCATCGGATTTTCCGATTTGTTTTAAATTTTATTATTGGTCAACTTTGTTGCCTTGGGTTGCTTAGTGCCTTGCCTCATTATCCATCCGCAGAGTATCTGGCCTGGTCTGGTCTGGGTTGGTTCCAATCTGTTCTCCTCATTCCAGAACGGGTTAAATTGAGGTACCTACAGTACAGTACCTAGGTACATACATTACTCCGTACAGAGTACATACCTACGGAGTACGGAGACACACCTGGTACCTAACCGTAGGAAAGAAACTGGTTGCACAGCCGGGCTGGGCACATGGATATGATACCAAATGGGGAGAAGACTCGGTTAAGTAGTTGGTACTGTACTCGGTACCTTCTGCAACATGGTTACATTATTACATACAGTGTGATGCGCGACGGGTCCCTGCCATCCCATCCACTAAAGTGTTGTCTTTTTTTTTCCCCCAAGCGCCGTGGAGAACTAGGAACCTTGCTGGGTCAGTCAGTCACCTTTCCGCGATTGGCGATGGGTATACTGTACGGAGTACTGTAGATGGTCATATGGACATATAGGTACTCCATACAGCTAAGATTATACTACAACCCCGTACTCATCTGAGTCATACACGTACTTCGAATTTATTATCACTGAATACGGAGTATAATGATTAGAATAACAGGTATAGGTATCATGTGTCACTTACTGGTCGCAATTGCACAGGTCATGTGTAGTCATGAATATTATTATTCTCAGGCCAGAAATTCCAAGTACTGTACAGTGTTTATAAGCACCCCAAGCTGGTTCCTAACATGGCAGTGCATCACATCGATGTTTACTTACATCTGTTATCACTCCAGCTGATGACTTCCATCTATGTACTCCGTAGTTAGCAGCTAATATTAGGTATGAGACAGCTACGGCACAGCCTATGATACCACCTAGGTATCTATTTCATCACTAGAAGTATCACAGAGTATATTGATACTGTCTTCTTAATTCGATGCTATGATATAATCACCTGGGTAAGTTCCAACGATAGAACAGAACTTTCCATGCATATACCTCAGATGTGGCACGAAGGAGTTTGACATGGAACCCTGTGGAACAAATGGAATATATGGATATACTTCCCCAGGCAAGGCATCTATGCATTCCACGATAGCCAACCACGTATGGCTGAAAGCCTGGATGGAACAGGTACTTTCGGAAATATTCCCTCTCTGGGTATGAAGCTATGCATGTCATGGACTCATGACAACTGTACCTACAGTATGCATACAATGGGTCCAGAGAAGATGGATGTCTCTGCGACGAGGAAGACGATCTGATCTTCATTCAGTCACGTCCGTTGATGTCATCATCATCCCAGACAGGAAGGTCCAGGTCAACAACGACCGGAGTGTGGAATCGTTTGCCTCCTTTGTGTGGCCAGCTTGTGGCCATTATCGCTGCGTTGACGATACAGGTCTCTTTTCTTGCTCCTTGAAAGGCCTCTGACAATGGTAGGTTTCCTGCCCCAGTATAACTAATATTATCCAGGCGTTTCTGTTTCCTGCCTGTCAAATCGACCAGACTCTGCTTCTTACTCCCGATAGGGGGCAGAGCATCCGGTACCCACCTCGAGGCGCCGTCATCGTCATCCCATCGCACTCTCTCATAGCCACGACCCTCATGTACATGACCACAAACCGCAAGCATCGGTCGGACTCTGTTCAATGCCTGACGGAGACCGTCACAACCAAGCGATCTTGCCTCACGACGATCACAATGCGACAAGGCAGGCGTATGCGTCACGACGACATCCACGTCCAGTGGAATCTGGTCCCACAGACGCTGCGCTTCTTCCGCAGAGTCATATCCAAAGGCCCAGAGTCCCTGGAATCGGGAATATGGAGAGCCAAAGACCTTGAACATGGTCCGGGGTCCGCCTGGACGGGTCAATTTGACCAGCGTGGAAGCATGATCGAGAAAGATGACCGACGATCCTCCCTTGACAAGTTCCATGCATTCCTCGGGATTCTCCAATTTCTGATTGTGGAAACGAGAACCGTGTTCGACATAAAACGGTGCGTCCAGCGTGACATCATGGTTGCCTGAGCCGGTTTACAATCATTCATCAGTCGACATACACAGACATTATTATTATTAGAGGCTTTTATAAGGTTCAATGGCCTGACTAACCAGCAACCACGATCTTGACCTCATAATCTGCATCCTGGATCCACTGCATGGTCCGCTGCAGCTCCGATTTACTGCCCTGCTTCGTGAGATCCCCGGCGTGGATCAAGACGTCTCCGGGCGGTAATCGGAATCCCGCCTGCATGGGCGTGTAGCCATGTGTGTCGGAAACGCATACGAAGCGTGTTTTTCGATAGGTCATCGGCGATTCTTCCTCCAGCTTGCTAAGCAGGACGCAATTCTAGAGAACACAACTTTCTGAATTGCGTGATCATCATGGTTAGCTGAGTAGACGAGATATTCTCATCTGCCAAGATCTGCAGATTGACTCATATTGGCCTGGGTTGTTACTTTATTGGTAGGCGGAGATGGAAGATGATAAGGTGACAATATAGTCACGTGATGTCAGGTCTCCCGCGGGACCCACAGCATGTGACCTGACCACTGGCGGTGGCCCGGTTAGGGCAAAGACCCTCGCACAATTAGCTCGCTTAGCCCTCGCTGCCAACCATCCCGACTTCGTGGTGTGCGTCGAACCTGACCACAAACGAACGACAACAACCCGTCGACAACCTACCACCAGAGCAACCAGCTCTTTGTCTTGCTGGATATTTTCTCCTTGTAGAACCGGTGACAAGAGCAGGATGTCCACCTTCGAGCCAGTTGTGCGTGTTCCCTGAGTCTCTCGTTTCGACGACATCGACTTCGTCTCCTTAGTCGGTCTATGGAATACATGGCTGACATGCTTGGATCTCTTTACAGGTCGTCATCGACGGCAAGGGACACCTCTTGGGTCGCCTGGCCAGCATTGTGGCAAAGCAGCTGCTCAACGGTCAGAAGATCGTCGTCGTGCGATGTGAAGCTCTCAACATCTCCGGCGAGTTCTTCCGCGCGAAGTGTACGTCAATCCGATGATGTCTTTATTTCTTGTTTGTGGAGAAAGGACGGGAGAAGAAGCGAGAGCAAGACGAACGCGAATACAAGTGATTGAGGGGGATTCACAAGTAGTACTCCGTACAATCAGACGCTGACTGAACTCTGCGATACAGTGAAGTACCATGCCTACCTGCGCAAGGCCACTCGTTACAACCCGACAAGAGGTGGTGAGAACGTCTCGGCTGACTCAATTCTGCCGAGACGGCTAGTTGAGGTTCTTTTGGCTCGGCTTACTGACTTCTTGCAGGTCCTTTCCACTTCCGTGCTCCCTCTCGTATCTTCTACAAGGCCGTCCGGGGTATGATCCCCCACAAGACGGCTCGTGGTGCCGCTGCCCTGGAGCGGTTGAAGGTGTTCGAGGGTATTCCTCCGCCATATGACAAGAAGAAGCGTGTTGTTGTTCCCCAGGCCCTGCGTATTCTCCGTCTCCGGCCCGGTCGCAAGTACTGCACCGTTGGCCGTCTGAGCCACGAGGTCGGCTGGAAATACCAGGACGTTGTTGCTAGGTATGCCATCTTGTTCACTGCTATTTTGGGGATGGTTGCTGACTCTAATTACAACAGACTGGAGGAGAGGAGGAAGGTTAAGAGTGCCGCATACTACGAGCGCAAGAAGGCCCTTCGACGACAGCTCGCACAGGCCCAGAGGACGGCAAATGTGGATGAGAGCATCAAGAACCAGCTGGCTGAGTACGGATACTAGATACCTGGTGTTGACTTGGTTTGGTTGTATTTAGAGAGATGGGAGGGATAGGATCGCGGAACGGTTGTCTGTCAGCAAAACTGAACGGCGCGCCCGTCAACCTCTACCCGTCACTGATCAGATCATTTCACGGTTCCTGCCTGATCATGAAACAAAAAGCAAAAATTAAAAAAAGTATCAAATGATATGCTGAAATGGAACATGGGAGGGCCCGAGAAACAAAACTGATTTCTGCACGGAGTCGCTTGGGACGAAAAAAAAAACAATGGTGGTTACAATATGGCATGCTGCCTGAGCCGTTATTTTCGCACCGTGGCGCAATCAATCAATAATCCAAGTATTTCTGAATGCGATTCTTTAATGTTGTAGATTGCAATGCACCTGTCGAATGTATACAGTATGGAGTATTTCTTGGCATGAAACCAGCCGGTTTAGTAACTGACTTGCTCGGACCAATTCCCTGGTCTCAATACCACTATGGCCCTTACAGTCTTTGTATGTATGTACATAGATCTACTGTTCTCCTGAACAAGAGAGACATGACATATGTATAGTATAACGAGACAGATGACGATATCCCTTACTCCGTACTTTAGGGTCCTGTCCCGTCCGCTCGCACTCGGCAATAAATAACAAGTTAACCTTGGAATCCAGCCTCTCCCCACCCGAGGCTACCCGGCTTTCTTTCCTCCCCCAACTTGAATGGATCATCAGGCTAACTTTCGGGTTCGGGGATAGCTTCCTTCTCCCCCGCATTATTGTCCCCATATTCCCCGGTCCGAGGCAGCCCCAGGAGCCCCTAGTACGGAGTACATGTAGTGTTAGTCTGTTAGATCAGGTGCATTTAAACGAATTATCACATCAGCTACACCTAGCTACCTAGCGTCATTATTATCTTGAAGCTTGAAGGGTTATCATATATACTGTTGCTCCTACAAACAAGACTTGCGCAAGACGAACGAGACAACCTGATGTCTGCTCCAAAGACCCGTCTTGCGGGCCTGTTGGGCCATTTCCTCCCTTCATCGCAGTCACAACAACCTACTACCACTACTGCTGCTGCTTCTTCAGACTCTCCGACGCAACCTGTAAACCGTCACACCCTGTCTCCAACATTCTTCCTCCCACGTGCCGCAGCAATTGAACCGGAGGTACATATATATATACTGTTTGTATATTTTGTTTCTATCGTTATTTCTAAATGGGTTACAGGCAGAAGCAATCTACCATGTGACGGCAAACAAGAAAGTGCTTCGACGGTCCTATCTCGAGACGGCCGATCGTGCCCGCGGCCTGGCGTACTATCTCAAAAAGCACGGTTTCAAGCGAGTCGGAATCCTCGCGCCTAATACGCCGGCGTTTCTGGAGTCGATCTTTGGCATTGCTGCTGCTGGGGCCGTCAATATTGGTAAGAGAGCCATCAACCCGGTTGATTTTGACCACATGAACTTATCGATAATTTAACTATCGCAGCGGTGAACTACCGACTGAAACCGGACGACGTCGCCTACATCTTTACTCACTCCGAAGCGGACGTCATCATCGTCGATCACGAGTTCGTGCATCTCCTCGATTCGTTCAAGCGCGACCATCCGGACGTGCCGTTCATCGTGGATACCGATACAGATGCCACGGAGGGCGAGTTGAGTGGTCCATTTGATGATGCCGTCCTGGAGGGCTTGAAATATGACACCGAGACCGGTGGGAAAGGCTGGGAAGGGCTCGAAGCCCTCGCTCCCGACGAAGATGCTGTCATTGCGCTCGCGTATACGAGCGGGACGACGGCCCGGCCGAAGGGTGTCGAGTACACGCATCGTGGGTGCTATCTAGCGGCGCTGGGAAATGTGATTGAGTCGGGGTTGAATTTCCATACCGGTCGCTGCCGATATCTCTGGACGTTGCCGATGTTTCATGCCATGGGTTGGTGTCTCACCAATGCTTTGCTTATCTGACACAGTGCAACTGATTTAAAGTCTTCAGGCTGGACATTCCCCTGGGCGGTCACGGCTGTTCGAGGCACCCACTACTGTCTACGGAAGATCGACTACCCGTTCATCTGGCATCTGCTCAAGAATGAACGCATAACGCATTTCAACGCGGCCCCGACGGTCAACACTCTATTGTGCGCCGCCAAGGAGGCTGAGAGGCTGCCTGACCCTGTCCGGGTGACGGTGGCAGCCAGTCCACCCACGCCCCATCTCTTTGAACAAATGACGAATCTGAACCTGCATCCGGTCCATGTGTATGGCATGACGGAGACATACGGACCCATCACCAAGGGTTACCATATGCCCGAATGGGAGACGCTGCCTGCGAAGGAGAAGTATCAGAAGATGGCGAGACAAGGCCATGGGTTCGTCACCAGTCTCCCTGTCCGCGTCATCAAGACCGATGTCCCGGAGGGAACGATCATCGACGTGGAACGCAATGGTTTGGAGTTGGGAGAGATTGTTTTTGTGGGCAACATCTGCGCCAAAGGTTACTATAAGGATCCCGAAGCCACGCGGAAGCTCTTTGCTGGTGGTGTGCTGCATTCGGGAGATCTGGCGGTCTGGCACCCCGACGGGGCCATTCAGATCTTGGATCGCGCCAAGGATATCATTATCAGCGGTGAGCCTAGTCCACTCTGTCTTGACATTGTACAACCATATAAGTCGTGTACTAACGCAAGACACTTGGTAGGCGGCGAGAACATCTCCTCGTTGGCACTGGAGTCCATGCTAGTCACGCATCCCGACATCCTCGAAGCCGGCGTGGTGGCCGTCCCAGACGCCCACTGGGGCGAACGGCCGAAAGCGTTCGTCACGGTCAAACCCGGCAAACAGGTCGAGGGCAAAGACATCATCGAATGGGCGAGAAACGTCAGCGGCATCAGCAGATTCATGATCCCTCGCGAGGTCGAGGTCGTCCCGGAGCTGCCCAAGACGAGCACGGGGAAGATCAAGAAGAACGTCTTGCGAGAGTGGGCGAAAGGGGCGGATCGGAATGTTGTGAAATGAAACTGTGGTCTTGACGTTCAGCAAGTTTTTTTTTGTTCATAGAACGGGTAAGTGGGTTCGAGCCGAACGGTATAGATTTCTTGTCCATGTACAGGCATTATTGTAGAGAATACAGGCTCGTGAGAAAGTGTGGAGCAAGGGATACTCTCATTTATATGGAGAGAAAAGCATGATGGGGAGTTTCAACAATCCGCAGCGTCGCCCGAGGTAGTGTGTAGAGCCTCTCACAGAGTGTGATGCGACTTGGCTATCTTGACGTTAGCGATGTATCAGATTAGCACAGAGAGCACGTGTTATCGAGACATTCCAGGATGATGTTATAGTGAATAGATGTTATTGTGAAATGTCACCTTCAGTCCACACGTCTCGTGATGGTGTAGTGTGTGACAGTGATGGTCTCGTGAAGCTCCGAGCCTAAGGCTGAATGGGGCGGACTGGCAGGCCCCTAAAGATATTATTAAATTTAAGGCTGTGACTATAGACTAATAGTCTGTGATGTCGTCAATCGACCCGCCAAAGATCGGACAGGACCAATTTAGGAACTGGCAGCACTGCTTCAGTACTCCGTATTTATCCCCTCCTTTGCAATCGATAATTATTAATTAAAGCCTTGGCGGCCAACCAGTCTCTCAGTCGTGGCTGCAATTTCAAATTACCAAGCAACTGAACTGTTGAGCAGCCACTGTAAGTTAAAGCAAGCCTGGTTGGTTCCTTGGGCAAGCAAGCATCCTGCCGCATCCCACTTTGTGTTCGTTCCGCCTGCCTCGCTGTATGCTAACCAACTCAACTGACTTACGCCTAACGGCAGTACCGCACCGAACCTTGTCCATTGTTCTCGATTGTTGACCCGCAGCTCAGGTCTCTTGTCCTGGATCAGACTGCTGCTAATTAATATATGTTTCCGTCTATCAGCATTTGTCGCTGTCCGTCTCTGACCTAGGGAGAGACTTGTGCTGCATCCACCCCTTCAGCCTGGCCTGGTTCCTCCCTTGATAGAGCCCAAACAACGCTGTACGACCTCGATCACGCCCACACATCCGTGACTGGTCTTGCCCTGTGACCACTACCTCTCGACACTCGATCTGCTCCTACCTACGAACGACGAACCGCTTAGGAACCCTTAAACCGTGGAGGACGAAAACAACTCAGCGCCTGAAAAGGATCTTTCAGTCGGAGAAAGGAGACTACACCTGGACAGGGAGAATCTCTCGTTGATGTAAACAGACCGTCTTAGGTATATAAGAGGACGTATTTACTCGCCTGGTTGGCAGTCACCGCGAGAATGCTCCGCTCACGGCCTGCCGCTCGATTCTCGAGCGAGGCCCCCTCCGAGTCCTCGACCTCGACCTCTCCCGAACGTGCTGCGGACGATGATACGGACTTCTTCATGGCCCAAGCCAACGACTCTCAGTCCTCGGTGGGGGTGGCAACCTTCCGCGATCTCAACGTGAGCAATGGTCAGAACGAGGTCGTCCCTCCTATCGGACGTCTCCCGCCAGAGATCCTGATCTCGATCTTCTCGAAACTCAGCTCGCCGGCTGATTTGTTGAATTGCATGTTGGTATGCCAGAAATGGGCGGCAAATTGCGTGGGGATTCTATGGCATCGACCCTCGTGCAATCGGTTCGAGAATCTGCGGAGTGTGGTGACGTCGGTAGGGAAGCCGGACGGGCTTTTCCCATATGCAGAGCTTATTAAACGGCTGAATCTCTCGGCATTGGCCGATAAAGTCAGCGATGGAACGGTGTTACCGTTTACCCAGTGCAAACGGATCGAGCGATTGACGTTGACCAACTGCTCGAAACTGACAGACAAGGGCGTGTCAGACCTGGTGGAGGGCAATCGACATCTTCAGGCTCTGGACGTATCGGAACTTCGATCACTGACAGACCATACCTTGTTCACACTGGCCAAGAACTGTCCGCGGTTGCAAGGGCTGAACATCACTAACTGTGTCAAAGTGACTGATGAGTCATTGATCGTCGTGTCGGAGAATTGTCGGCAGCTGAAGAGGGTGAGTATTTTCTCTTGCTTCCTATTTTTTTTGCTACAATGGATTTACTAATGTTCCGTCAGTTGAAACTGAACGGTGTGGTTCAAGTCACGGACAAGTCCATTCTCTCCTTTGCAGAGAACTGCCCGGCCATTCTCGAAATCGATCTACATGACTGCAAGCAGGTTACAAGCTCTTCGGTCACATCGCTCCTCGCGACGCTCCGGAACCTTCGAGAATTACGTCTTGCACACTGCGTGGAAATCGATGACTCTGCTTTCTTAAAACTTCCGGAGGGTTTGATCTTTGATAGCCTGCGCATTTTGGACCTGACGGCCTGCGAACACGTCAAGGACGATGCTGTCGAGCGGATCATCAATTCAGCTCCACGCCTGAGGAACCTTGTTCTCGCCAAATGCAAATTCATCACCGACCGTGCCGTGTTGGCCATTTGCAAACTGGGAAAGAACCTGCATTATGTGCATCTGGGGCATTGCTCCAACATCACCGATTCTGCGGTGTCTCAACTCATCAAGTCCTGCAATCGCATTCGATACATCGATCTGGCGTGCTGCAATCTCTTAACCGACGCCAGCGTTATGCAGCTTGCAACGTTGCCGAAACTGAGGAGGATCGGGTTGGTTAAATGCCAGTCAATAACGGATCGTAGCATCCTGGCTTTGGCGCGGTCAAGAGCGTCCCCTGACCCACTGGGCGTAAGCTGTCTGGAGCGGGTGCACCTCAGCTACTGTGTGAATTTGACTATGGAGGTAAGTTTTCACTTTCGTGCAGAAGAGACCCCGCCATAGAATTCGACTGCTAACATTCATCTCTTTTAGGGAATTCATGCCCTCCTGAATCACTGTCCCCGGCTTACTCATCTCAGCCTGACTGGAGTACAAGCCTTCTTGCGAGAAGACCTCACCGCGTTCTGCCGAGAGGCTCCGCCGGAGTTCACGCAGCAACAGCGGGAAGTCTTCTGCGTGTTCAGCGGCGAGGGTGTCGTACGGCTGCGTGAGTTTCTCAATCGGAACATGGTCCCTTTCCACGAGGAGACCGAGGCGACAATGTATGATGATGACGAAGAGCTCGATGAAGACGAGGGCCAGGTAACTGGCCTGATGAATGCTACGGCCATCCATGACGAAGAGGATGACGAAATGGGGGATGGTGGCGTTGATGTAGGACATCCTCATGGTTGATACCCCATTGTTTAAGTTGATTTGATTCAGCGTTGTGTTTTCTTCCGTGGTCTGTGCACGTCTTTGTATAATTCCCATGATACCGGCCTGTTCTTAGGGAAAGGGTATTTATTTTATATTATGGGCCAGCTCAAGCGGGCTGCAACGCTCACCTGTCGACTCCTCCTTCAATGACGTTAGGAGAGCATACGCAAGTCTACCATTAACGACGCTATTTCTACGCCGTTCTTTACAGCTGCCTGTCGGCGCTGGGAAGTGTTATCGCGATGGTCTTGCAAACGTCCGCTCTTCCGTCGACGCCCCATGTCGAGTTTATGGTGAAGCCATAGACCATTAGTTATGGTGGGGCTGGGGAGGGCTTTCCTGGGGATGCGGAGGTGGCAAGGTCGAGCTGCGATTGAACTGTACAGATATATGTCTTATCTGCATTCTTCCGGCATTTTTCGATTGTATTCCTTTTCTATGCTGTTTTTTGTATTGATCATGACTGGAGAATATGACATGATACCTCTTCCGCGATCCGACTGTGCATAGCTATCTACATACAAAGCGCATTGACCAGATGGTATTGGTATATTTGGGGCCTGTATTGGTTCCGTGTATGACAGACAAAGATCCATTTGCAGCTGATTTCGCCAATTAGAAATGCGACAGATCTGTTGCATTTAAACTAGTAGTTATCTGAGCTTTTCGTTTTCTTTTATTCGAGCTGGGAACTCTTCAGGAAGGCGATTAGCTTCCTGCTATTCAAATATAGGCCCAAATGGCAGCTAGCTCTCCTCCCACGTGGATCGAACTGTTTTCGTCGTAGCAAAGCTAGCACTCACTGCCCCACTGTGCATGCAGCTCGGCGAATGCAGAATACTGCCCTCGCCTTCCGCCTTTGCTTGCAAGCGATATATCCCATCAACCCCTCGTTTGCAATTGATGTACTCTGTAGCAGGCACCATTGCCTGCCTGCATCTCTCTCGTACATTTTTAATGACGACCATCCGAACAGCTTGCGTGTGAGAGGACAATCTCAATGGCTCCCACGAAGGCACGGCGGTGCAGCCCCTTCGCCTTCAACCGGTGGCCGGTGACCGTTATCACGACCCTCGTCTACGTCGCCTTGCTCGCCCCGCTAATCGTCATCGAACACGTCCTCCCTGCCGCACCAGAGACCGCGCCCGACGGCCTCGATATCGATGAAGCGTGGCGTGACCTGCAGCATCTCACTGGCGGCTTCCATCCGTACAATTCTCGCCGGAACGATGAGGTGCGGAGTTGGCTGCTGAGACGGATAGATGAGATCGTATTGGAGAGTAGTCGAGAAGGAGTGATGGACGAGAGCCAGCCAGAGGTTTTTGTCTTCGACGATGTGCAGTCGAATCTGACGTTCTCGCAATCGGATCTGGGCGTCTACTTTGAAGGCACGAATATCATCGTCTACATTCGAGGTTCGGAGGATGATAAGACCAACTGGTGGGAGCGACCAGATGGCCGGCCCTCTGGCAAGGGAGGCGTGCTCGTCAGTGCGCACTACGATAGTGTCTCTACAGGTTACGGTGCTACCGACGATGGAGTCGGGGTGGTCACTTGTCTGCAGCTGATCAGGTATTTCACCTCTCCTGGGCACGCACCGCGGAAGGGACTGGTCGTCCTGCTCAACAATGGCGAGGAGGACTTCCTCAATGGAGCGCGTGTGTATAGTCAGCATCCCATATCGAAGTTCCCTCATACCTTTCTGAACCTGGAGGGCGCCGGTGCCGGCGGACGAGCGACGTTGTTCCGCAGTTCTGACCTCGAGGTGACTCGATTCTACGAGAGATCCGAGCATCCGTTTGGCTCGGTGCTATCCGACGCTGGATTTCAGGCAGGCCTGATCCGCAGCCAGACAGACTATATTGTTTTCGAGGGCAATCTCGGTCTACGGGGGTTGGATGTCGCATTCATGGAACCTCGAGCCCGGTACCACACCGACCAGGACGACACAAGACACACGAACAGAGACTCTCTGTGGCATATGTTGTCCGCTGCAGTGGCCACGACGGAGGGGCTGGTCTCTGATTCCAGCGATGACTTCGAGGGCGAACCTCAAGGGCCAGGTAAAGTGCCCAGTGGGAAAGGTACACGGGCCGTCTGGTTCGACCTGTTTGGTAGTACCTTTGCTGTCTTCGAGCTTCATACTCTCTTTGCCCTTTCAGTGACTCTGCTGATCGTGGCCCCGCTCACGTTGCTCATCACCAGCATTGTCCTGTCCAATGTGGACCGCATGTATCTGTTTAGCATATCGGTTTGGATCGACGAGGGCGACGAGAAGGTCTCACTGCGTGGCGTGAGGGGGTTCTTTCGATTCCCTTTTCTGTTCGGTTGCTCTGCTGCGGCCACCGTTGCGCTCGCTTTTCTGTTGACCAAGATCAACCCTCAGATTGTCCACAGCAGCGAGTATGCGGTGTGGACTATGATGATCTCGGCCTGGGTCTTCATCGCATGGTTTCTATCCCGCGTTGCGAATTTTGCCAGACCGTCGGCTCTGCATCGCATCTACACGCTGACCTGGATGTTTGTGCTGACGTGGGTTCTTCTTGTCGTCGCGACCGTATACGAGAACCGGGATGGGTTAGCTGCTGGTTACTTTATCCTCTTTTACACATTCGGGACATTCCTGGCGACATGGATCTCGTATCTTGAGCTGTTTGCGCTGCCACGGAAAAGCGAGTATGCCAGCCGGTTCCGGCGGGGGTCCAGACGAGCCAGCAGTTACGGCAGCCGTCTCTTGACGCCTTCTGCCGACGAGATCGGGGGTTCTGTCCCGAATGAGGAAGAAGAGCCATCGGAATCGACGTCTCTGTTGCGAGGCGGGCAGCGAACTACTTTTGCAAACTACACCCGGGTCGACGACCTGGATGACAATATCACTGAGGGTGGTTACCCCAGTCAGGAGCGTCGGGATCCCAACGTATACGGCTACGAGCAGCCGTGGAGTGCCAGATTGCCTAAGTGGACATGGTTGCTGCAGCTCCTACTGATCGCTCCGATCGTTATTATTCTCATCGGACAACTGGCATTGACTGCCACGGCTGCTCTCCATCAGACCAGTCAGGACGGCAGTCCGGTGTTGACGGTCTACCTGGTCATTGCCGGTTTCACAACGTTGCTGTTCACACCTCTTATACCGTTCATCCATCGATACACGTACCACATTCCGACATTCCTGTTTCTTGTCTTCATCGGGACGCTGATCTACAACCTGGTCGCCTTCCCGTTCTCGTCTAGCAACCGACTCAAGCTGTTCTTCCTGCAGGAGGTGGACCTCGACACGGGCGTCAATCGTGCTTCGCTGACGGGCGTTCCTCCTTATGTGAGCGACGCCATCAAATGGATCCCCAGTGCGGCGGACCAAAACGTGACCTGCGCATGGCAGGCAGACCGCGTCAAATGCTCCTGGGACGGTCTCGCGCCGCATGTTGTTGGAAGTGCGAGCGAAGAACCACCATTGCAAGACTGGGTGTCGTACAACGTGACTCGCACGGACGATGGCAGCAATAAGCACCGTCATCAGGCTCGATTCCAGATTACGGGCCTGAACACGCGCGCATGTGTTCTGTCGTTCGATTCGCCCATCTCGCGATTCCGTGTCGCCGGATCGGCGGTCGACGAGCAGCGGTTCCCGACTACCTTTCCTGCGGGGACCAGAGAGATCCGACTGTGGAGCCGCACGTGGGAGAATACATGGACTGTTGATGTCGAGTGGGAGCGTCGCGAGGGCAGCGAGGGCAGCGAGCTCAGCGGCAAGGCGACCTGCCTCTGGAGCGACAGCAACTCGCGCGGCGTGATCCCTGCCTTGGACGAGATCCGCCAGTACAGTCCAGACTGGGTGGCTGTGACGAAGCTGGCTAGTGGGTTGGTAGAAGGGAGTCGATCGTTCAGGATTAGCTAGCTAGCTGAGAGCTGAAGCTGGTACATGTTCGATATGACCCCATGTTTTCTTTCTTCATTTTTTCCCTTTTCCTTTCTTTTTTTTTTTTCTCTTCACTTTCCTGGTTCTGGTTCTGGTTCCGGTTCCGTTTTTCATTTATGTCCATCCAGTACACTCCAATACAATGAAACGACAAATATGGTGACGGGTCTTATATCTTATATGCATGACATACACCTATGTACCTACCTACCTACTATACTCATAACGCTGCAATTGATGTGTATGTACTACTATCCTTTTTCCTGTCCTGTCTGCACTGTACTGTATTGTATGATCCTGTCTGCTGAAATTCCAAATTTTTTTTTCAAACGCTGAGTTCAGTATGTACGTAAGTATATATATATATATGTATGTATACTTCGATCGAGAGGCTGTCAGTCAGGTCAGATCAAAAGCCATAACTCTCAATCATATTTTCACATTCATGTTCATATTCATATTTCCCCATTTTCCTTCCCCATATTTTTGTTTCTTTTGTTCTTTCATTTAAAAGAGAGATTCCTCTTCACAGCCAAAAAGGTCAATGACCATAGCTGTCGGATATCGGATTCTGTGTACAAATCATCCTAGTCAGTGACCTCTCATTCATGCCCTTCATTCTAAAACTCAGGAGTCCTGAGTCTTTCGAGTGGTTGATACGTACCAGTCTGACTCGCCTGCCCCGGTGGCGGCGGCATCACGCCCAGCGGCATCACCTCGAAGGTGTCGTTACTGTACACCCACGACCACACCTCCTGCGAGAGCTGCGCCGTGTTGGCCTCGATGCTGTCCCAGAGGATGTTGTAGGCCTGTTTGACGTTGTCGTACACGGAGGGGTCGTTGCAGAATTCCGGGACAGATCCTGCCTTCGAGATAGAGGACACAGAGGAGAGGCTATGATTTTGCGGCTGGCACCTCCCCAACTGCTGCTCCAACCCCTTCGCCATCATCGCCATGGGCCACGACCAGATCACCGTGCCGTGGTACGCGCCACTCGTCCAGTTCTGCGCATACACCGGATTCCCGCCATACGCCGGGTTGGAGATCAGCATCCCCGCGGACGACATCAGTCCCGCTGGAAAGGTCCGCCGGATGTTGTTCGCCGTCTGGTTGACGAATGCCGTCAACTGGTCCTGTCGTCCCGTCGTGTTGAGCAGGAAGTGGCGGAAGCAGTCGTCTGTGTTCATGACGGCGACTTGGCTGAGGTTGTTGTACCCGTCCAGCGAGAGCGCGTGGAAGTGGACGTCCCCGTCGATTGTGTCTGTCTGATTTGGCCCCGAGAAGCCGATTGTGTTGGCGTAGGAGGAGACCAGTTGCTGGGCTTGCTTTTGCGGAACCGTCACCTGGTTGATTCGTCAATATTAAGTTCACAAGTATGTCTTTATCTTGTGGTATTTTGTGTGTGCAACAAGCCTACCTCGAAGAACTGCAGCGTTTCGTCCTCCCACACCTGCGCATACTGATCCGCAAGAGTCCCCCATTCGGTGTGGTTTCTTCCATAGAACCCCTGACGAGACAAAGATGCGATCGAGCGCAACGCTGCCGGCATCAGGGCCGTGTTCACATCATAGGGGATTCGCCCGCCGCCGATGCCTGACATGATCAGTATCAGCATGCTCGAGTTTCCAATTCTGTAGATTCCATGGGATAGGGGTTTACCTACCGTATGTACTATCTCTCCACTGCCCAACAGGTTGCCCCGGCTTCAGGTGCACGAGATTCTCCTTCGTCTGGTTGTTCTTCCCGGCGAAAGGCCCGGCGAGCCGTAGGATCCGCTCGGCGTTGATGACCGCCAGCTGGCCGTAGGTCAGGCCTTTGTTTGCGGAGCTGAAGGATCCTGCGGAGATGCTGGGCGTTGTTAGCTGGATGCATGCTTGGAAACAATGCAGAAAGAAAGGAGAACGAGAATGCTGCATACTTCAGGAAAGAGGAGGTTCGGGAACGACCGACGGAATTCTCGACGAAGTACTTCTTCATCAGGATCGGGAGGTAGTAGTCGGAGTCGATCTACAATCGTTAGTGGATTTTTTTTTAAAAAAAGGAAAAGCAAAGAGAATGCAACATGCAGCTCACCATCTGATATGTGCAGGACGACTCGGTACTCGTAATGTTGTCTTGCTCGTTCAAAAACGTGGCATAGTCACTTCGACCGTCAGCTGGGTACTACCGATTGATTGTATCTATTGTATCTATCTTCATGGGTGCTTACCCAATGACTTCCTCATGGCAGACACTGCCATCCGTCCTGTTCAACCGTTCCAGCACCGCCCCAATGACAGCTTCCATGGCACTGTTCTCTCCCAAGCTGAGCACCGGCTCCAGCAGAAGAGCGGAAATCATCGAGTCGCGGCCAAAGTACGTCAGGAACCGCCATGCCCCGGCAAGCAGCTTGTTCGAGTACGACAGGAACGACAGAGCCGTCGTGTCGCCCGCATCCTGCTGAATCAACGCAGTCGAGTTGGCGTTCAGCACCTGCGCCGGCTGCAGCTGCGCCAGTTGCGGGTAGTTGAGATCCGCCGCGAAGATGTAGTCGCCCGCTTCGAACTTCAGCGTCCGGCCGTCGATCTCGACGGGACTGCCACTGCTGCTGCTGTTGGACACCGGCGTGAAGTTCAGATGCGTCGTCGTCACATTGTCCAGCCACAGCCGCTGCAGCGAGGCACCCCCTCCCGGCGTGGAGATGAACTGGATGGCATCCTGGATCTCAGGCTGCAGAATACTGGGTCCCTCGGTGAAATCGCGAATGGTCCGGATGCTCCCCAGGATAGGGATCGTCAGGACGGCAGACGAGTTGAAGCGGATGACGCCCGTGACGCCCACGCTGGGCGAAGACCCGTTCGTGGCAGCAGGCCTGTACGTCGCTGCCAGCGGACTGCCCACCGTCGAATTGACGACCTCGATGCCCAACGTGCCATTGATGCCGTTCTGCGGCGCAAAGAACGCGCACACGCCGCTGTTTCCGGCCGGCCACGCGACGATAAGCCGGGGGCCGATGAGGGTCAGATTGCTGTCCGGCAGCGGACTCGTCACGACAACCTGGGCCGCGACATTGCAGTCCGAGTAGAAGAAGTTGTCATACGGCGGGTCTGGAAGATGCAGCGTGGCGGGCTCAGAGGAGCATGCTGGAGCTGCGGCAGCACTCGCTGCTGCTGAGCCTGGGCAGAGGCTCAGTAATCCCAGGCCCAGGAGGAGATTATACCACCGGGTCATTGTCAAGTGCTGAAAGAAAGAATCTAACGAACGAATGTCATCCCACAGGATGAAGAAAGGGAATTGGCGAGAGGGAGAGGGAGAGAAAGAGAGAGAAATATTATATTAGACGGGGGCAACTACGGAGTGAATGAGCTCCCCACATTTTGTCGAAAAACAGAGTCCCCAAACAGGAAGGTGTATTCTTTTTATCCCTCGTGGAAGAAGAACGAATATCCTAGGCACACCCGGGAGCGATCATCATCTCCTCAAAGAGTTGTATGCATTACGTATAGCTTCGAGCATGGACCTCTACCTTGGACCTTAGGTATGTACAGAGTACTCCGTAGATAGCCAGGATCCAGACTCCAGAGCTTCTTCAATTGCATTTCCATAGGATGTATGACGTAATTAATTAATTATTAACCCAATCCCAATCAATTGGAGTAATTATAATTAAATAATGATATAATAATAACTAATCCCGTCCCCGAGCTAGAATCTGTCTACGGAGTACGGAGTAGTCGGCAGTTTCACGGCGAAATAATACCATGACTGATGACCTCGGGATCCGGGGAATCGGGGATCGGGATTTCATTCATGGACGGGTCACGGGTAAAGTACCCGAAGCCTTTCGTTGTGGAGAAGGGACCTGCTTGTTTTGTTTAGGTTAGGCAGTGTGGGGGACCCCGCGGAGAAATGAGCGGAGAATTTTACCTGTTAATACTTAAATGACGACTCCAGAGAACATTCTACAAGTGTGCTGGTTCGGATGAAAAACAACCTTTTTTTTTTCCACTGAGAGGGTTTGACCATTTAATGGTGAAAAGGTACTGTACTGTACTGTATGAACATGGCCACGATGCGGTTGATTCTAGGTCATCACATTCGATCTCATTCTCCAATAGAGGAGGTCTTGTCCTAACACCAGATCGTGGATTTTGGTACCCAGTCCATTTATTTAATACACGAAAAATCGTCTGGTTCTCTTCTAGATATTCATCTAGAATGAATTTCTCAAGACCTGTCAAGCGCAAGTACAGCCTGCAGTCTTATCGACTGTCGCAGGATGATAACGTCCGGTTAAGAGCCTCCTGAGATCGTCTTCAATCTCAACAGTCAAACTGAACAATGGAGAATTTCGTTTCTCGTAGTTGAGTAGCGGTGCCCTCGTCTTCTGCCCCATGTCGATCATGTTCGACTTCTAGCAGACGAAGCTGGACGTCTTCTGATGGCGGGTCGAACAGCCCAACGGCCGTTTTTGGCCGATTGGAGGAGATGCTTCATGAGCACATATCCTCAGCCGGCCGGCCTCTTGTCAGAGTCGCTGCATCGTCTTGCAGGACCTTTGAACGGAGAAGGTCTTCAAGATTGTATGAAATTATGAATCTCCAGTAGTCACCCCGGGTGATCCGCATTATTGGTCGGACTGAAACTCACGGCACGCCTCATGGTGGACTCTTTTCCTTCCACTCCGTGCTCCGCATCTGGGCGAGTTGTATGGGTATCTCTGCCCGGCATGCTCTGCCGCTCCTGATCCGAAGAACTCCAATTCGAATGTTCAAACATGGCAATTAAAACCTCATATGGATCCATCCTGGGATGCGGTCGAGGTCGGCTTGGCGAGGAGGAAGTGGCATGCGTCACATCGGACGTGACTCGGGAGGCATCCACGAAATCAGGAAGCCCGCTGGGACAATTGCCCTTGTTGACCGACTCCGACTTCCAGCTATGGGTGCGCACGAGATTGACCAGTTTCCCAAGCACTGCAAACTCCAGCTTCAGCTTGACGCTATATACCGTAGCTTTGAGCGTCGTTTCGATGATGTAGAAGTTCAAGTACTCGGTCACGAGAAGGCCGATGTCCATCAAGATGATCAGAAGATTGATAGTGACAAGTCGGTACATGAGCCTGCGGCTGCCCGGTTCCGGATCCGCCTTCAACAGGCCAACGGTCTCGTAGATGTAGATCCCGGAGATGATAAACTCCTGCAGACAGAATGCGGTCATCTGGATCCTCTCCATGATATTATAGCCGTTGATGATGTGGACATTGTCAGGGTCAAAGTTCGACCCGTAGGTCAAGACGGTCGTCGGGACGTGCAGCAGCACGGCGTCGACCACGATCATGTAGAGCACCCGCCGGAGGACCTTGGGGTTCTGCACGACGAGATGCAGGCGTGAGAAGAGGACCATCGACTGCCCGGTGACCATCGTATACCAGCCAATGGTCAGCAACGTGACAGAGAGCCAGGTGGCCGATGTTAGCTGGAGTACTTGAGGAAGAAGCCCAGCCCATATGGGATGACCCCGACAGCAGTGGAGACCAGCAAACACCAAAAATAGAGTCCCCGGAATTGCCTGAATGTCTCGAAGATGAGGACGATGAGTTCGAGGGCGTTGTACCAGCCGATTCCAATGAACACGGCCATTGCGATCTTGAGCCTCAAACTGTGTCCTGTGTAACCACCGGAGATACCATCACTAGGTGAGGCGGCCGCGCTAGAAGTCATCCTGGTGTGAAAACTATCGCCCACACGTAGATCCGGAATTATATCATCAATGAATAGCAGCTATGTGGTTCCCGCATATTCTTCATTGTCACTTATTGGCAAGAACCAGTGCGTTCAATGTTGAGGCACAATGTACGCAGGCACACGGTACAATTACATCATACCAGGCTGTTATTCAGGGGAGAAAATTAAAATCAGGGATGAATTCTTTCATTAGATGTAGCAACGGATAGCCAGTCACTCTGTGATGGCATGGCATTCAACTTCTTCAACTGATCCAATGCAAACCCTTTTAACTACCATGAGTATTTGAAAAATGTGACCTGACTATGCAAGGTATTTGCCATCTATCCTTTCCCAAAACGCCTTGGACAAATCTCGTCAATGAACCGCAGTTCCCGCCCTCCAACAAGAAAAAAAAAAGAAAAACACCTCCTTATTCGGTATCATGAGATGAATAAAGTCAGATAAACGCCCCCACCCGGTTTAAAATAAAAGCGTATATCAGAATCAGATCCATCATGACTTTCCCTCCCTCTCCTCCTCTGGCGGTATTGTCCCTCCTGTTGCCACGACAGCGCGATCTACCTCGCGACGACATTCGGGCATCGCGCTCCTCATCTCCCGGGCCAGCACGTCCCGGAACCCGGCAAAGGCCTCCTTCTTGCCCTTGAGATCCTGATTGCCACGCTGTACCAGTTCCACGAACTCGCGGGTGTAGATGTCTGGGTTGCGCGCAGCATCGACGTAATCGATGATCTCGGGCGGTAGCTGGATGCTGGCGAGTGGAGGGTCATCACGAGAAAAGGAGTCGCGGTCAGGCAGAGAGTAGCCGTGGTTCGGGTCGGGTCGAGTATGCGTAGAAAGTGTAGATAATGCGAGAGTGAGATTTTTTCTGGACAATGCAAGACAGGTTAGACAGAGAAAGCTCCACTTCGGAGAATGAATAGAGATATGGATGGCAGACATACATCTTCCTGACCAGCTCCGTCTGGGTCTCGGGACCAAGGTAGCCATGGACAGCCGACTGAATCTCGAAAAGGTGTTGAATGACCTCTTTCAGGTCGTCTGCACAGAATCAGAAAACGTCAGTAGATGCAAATGAGATTCTCCGCAAGGCTTGATCACTCACTATCGACTGTGCTTAACGTAATGGGCGCCATTCCGACTCTCACAGTCTATGAATGGCTGAATTGGGAGTCAGAAGATGGCAAATGAGACATATCTGGTTATATGCCGTTATCCATGGTCTGTTAGGTAGCTTGGACCGGTCACTGCGCGTGGAGTGACCTGTTGCTTAAAGGGATCGGCGCTAGCCTATCCGGGTTAGAACATATGCTTATCAGGATCGATATCATTGCGTCGTTCTCGGCACTCCAGTACTCCGTACTCCGTACAATGATAATATTAATAGGACTCGTCAGACAGACCTTTCTGAGGACAGAATCTGTTGCAAATTCAAAAAACTGATCCATCTCGTTTATTACGGACATTGTGATTTTTATATATATCACTGTCACTATTCCCAAAATGATATCATACGACAACGTATAAGATCACCAGAAACTGTGACGCGATCTGCTTCTACGCCTATGCGCGTAACTCGAGGATCGATTACCTGCTCCTTTGTCCTGAGTGGAACTGGGTTGATAGCAAGAAGTGCGTCATTGAGACTGTTGCGGAGTTCGTCGAATCTGTCCCAACCGATGTGAGGACCTTATCTAGAAAAAGCAGTGCTACCTGTGCAGGCCCCCTTCCATTTTAGAAGAGAAATCCAAAGGACCAGATCACCTGCCCTGTCACGTGTCTCGACAGGGCTGCTACCTCACCTACAGGCCTTTCCTTCCTCCCTTCGTCTTAGAAAATCTGATTTCAATTCTTCGGGTTTAAGACCCAATCCTCAGACTTTTCGTGCCATGCTGTTCTTATATTATATCCCCGGTGGTGATATGACACTACGAAGGCAAGTGGCTCTCTGAAGGGCCGGGTTTACAGGGGGCTGTGAAGGACTCACCTTTCTATGTACTGTCGGTCGCACTGTGTTTGTGTTTCTCATGGACACAGTGAAATCAGAGGTTTTCATTTCAGATTATCACGCGTCTGAATGCGCAGATTTACTGGGGTCATCGGAGGATAGCCGCCTGATCTGATCCAATATTGAAACACTGGAACTGTTGAAGAAGTCCAGGATCGCACTGCATGGGAAGTTAGTCGATTCAATCACGGAACAGCCGGGTAAACACGATTCTGGAGGCAAAATGCCGGTGCCTATTCATGAACAGTTATCGCCAGAATCTGACCTATAGATTAATTCGCATTACCCACGAGAGCGCAGGATGGCCAACATGGACGTCACCAGGTTTATCAAACACGCGCACGGCCGCCACTGGCCTACCCATTTGGACCAATTCTCCGCCATGCTCACATTCCTGAAATGAGTTAACTGACCGAAGATCACCGAATTTCGTCATCTCACCGAATCTTTCCCTTAGTAGAAGCCATAGATGGAAATCGGCAGACATAGCCACTTGGCAGCCCTCCTGAGTGGTATGATTTCCATGACTCACCGCAGTCGTGCTTCTAGTCGAAGATTGTTCTGTCCACTATTTCTAGCATTAGCCCTACTATATCAGAACCGAACTTACCGGGAAATCAGCTGATCTAGTCTGGATTATATACCCGACCGGTGTCCAACACAGGTATGCATATACATTAGGTATATGTATTCTACCTCGCCTAGCCTAGCGCCCATTGGCGTTCTTTCCGGTCGCTTGACTCCCTATTCTACAATCCCATCTTATACCGCAAGCTATTCCTCACTCCCTTCATGTCCTTTCGGAGTAAAGCCAGGCCTCCTCCATCGTTGTCTACGCTAGTCCAAGCTTCTTGCCTCAGCACAGCCTCGACCAATTCGAAGCTGACCAATCCCGTGGCTGAAGACCGGGGCTTTATGTGACTGGCGTTGACGCTACCGCAGGTGCAGGTGCTGGTGGCGCTCTCTTCGTCATGACCCGAGACACTCTTATTTCCGGTAGGTATCTGATCCTGTTGCAACCCGATAGTCCCGTCGCCTCGAATCTTCGCGCACCGGAAATCTGTTGGGAGACCCAACATCTCCTCATTACGGCCCAAGCTCTCTAGGAGCATTCGGAAGGCTGCGTGAGTCCGCATATGCGCCTCATTCAACGGCGGAAGCTCGTCAAATTGAAAACCACCGAATTCTCGACGAGCTGACTGGGCGTCTGGCAAAGACCGAATGTACTGGTGGAGTTGCATGAATACAACACTGTATATCCGTATCAAGCATACGTAGCAGTTTAAGATAAGCAAAGCCGTTGGGGTATCGACGTTCACATCCGAGGACGTCTCAATGGGCTCGTTCTCCTCCGCTATTTGTTCTGGGGCCTGTTGGAGTTGCAACATGTCCGGCGCTGACCTGAAACAGGCACGGGAAGAAATGGATTGGAGAACATCGGTCAACACTTGGGAGAGTTGCAGAAGATCTCCGATCTGATAGTTTCGGAGAGGAAAATGGCCACTGTTGTCGACCTGCTGCAACCGTAAGCCATCGATCATTTCCAGATGCCGATGGAGGTTCGCCGCAAGAACGGACAGCCTTTCGTTGCAGTGACTGGCATTGGCCTTGTGCAGCGATATTTTGCCATAGCGAGCGATCGACGACTTCATATTTCTGTCGAAATTGTTCGGTCCTCTAGGCGCCAGATTGACTTTCTCCGACACGTCCCAGGAACGTAACTCGGCTCCAAAGTCAGGAAACGGCATCTCAATGGCGTGCTCGACGAAACGCTCCTCAGTGTATGAGAGAGGACCGAGGAAATCGACCGTTGAGTTTGTGTTCTGTTCATGGACATTTGCCCATTGATCCCATCTGGAGTGTGACGCATTATCGATTGGGATCTGGTTATTGAGATCACCCCCCGTTATTGGCAGAGGCAAGCCATGCATATTATCATCTTCCTCTTCGCCAAAGCATTCCGAGCCAGCACATCGCCCATGTCGAGTCAGCGGAGGGTTGAGGTTGTTTTGCCTCCGATGTCTCTGAGCGGTGCGGTCAGTCTTAGCTGATGTTGATGTTGATGTCTTGCCTGCTGGACTCCTTCCAGTATGGGCTCTGAGACTGAAGGTGCATGGGACTTTGGCTCGGATGCATCTTTCACAAGCACCCCTGTTTGATAAGGTCTTGTTCCGGGGGCATTTTAGTTTATGAAAGTGGCAGCGATCACAAGCCAATCGAAAAGACGGATGATTTTCCAGAGACATGGAGAGATTCTGAACTGGACCGAACATGGATGTATCTTGCATGAAAAAGAATGCATCTCCAAGGCCATGGCATGGACACAGACATATATCAATCCCGCCTGGCACGTGGAATATAATTCCGCATAAAGCCGTGGCTCATCGTATCGATCCATTTATCTTCAGAAGACGGATGATAGAATTACCCGGCTGACCATTCACATATACCTACCAGATAGAATGATACAAAATCAAGCACACACTTGGTGTGATTGGTCAGCTTCCTCGCCAGCAGTGACCCAGGAAGACGAATCCAATGCGCCCCAGAGCGCAGCCGGAGAATCGTGCTCAGAAGAGGTCTCCATCCTGCTGTGTAACTCCGAATCAAGGGTCGGAAGATCACTACCGAAGGATAGGGATAGTGAAGGGGTAGGGATAGTGGGGGGGTTGCCAGTAAGATTCTCCCTCCCAGCGACTCCATGTCCCACACACAACTTCTCATCCCACAGATAACTTGACATTTCCTGGATAATATTTTTTTTTGTTTTGCACCGAAAATCGCCGATGCCCCGAATGCGAGTCCACGTCGTCGCGGCGGGATTTGATATTGAAAGCTATCATTGACATGGAGATCATTCAAAGATAAGGAAGGTTACGTATGTGTGCGACGATGATTCTTCGTTCGCAAGCTATGATAAGGATGCGAGCTGCAAAGTGATCCCGTCGTTCTTGCCTCTTCGACCCTGTACTGTACTGTACACCAGCTTCTGCTCATTTCTTCCCGATGAAGTTCAAGTATTCTACCCTGGTCGATCCAACCGAGTACGACCTCGAGGGCTTCTCCGATCCATGCCTGAGCATGCGACGACACAACTATCCTCACTTTGAGGAGATTGGCTCCCTCCCGGCTCAACAGGACTGGAAGAAGTATGTCGGGCCATTGAATGAAGAGCCCTATCGAGGCGGGCTGAGTCCTCGTGGCGGCTTCATGGCTATCACCATTCCGGAATGCATCCCCGAGAGGCTGGAGATTGTGTCTTATGCGAATGAGTTTGCGTTTCTCCACGATGGTAAAGCTCAACCTGTGAACACATCTATATATGTTATTGTGTGCTGATAGACCCCATCCTACAGATGTGACGGATATCTCTAGTAAAGAAGAGGTTTGCCAGCTTTCCTATTTACTTACCCTGATTGCTTTTCCTCAAGCAGCTGTTTACCTATTAACGACGATTGCAAAGATCGACTTCGAGAATGACCAGATGTTAGAAGCGTTCTTAGAGGGCGCGCAAACCGGCACCATCCAGCCCGGTGACTCTGGGAAAAGGTATATGCAGAAGAAAATGTTCCAAGAGATGATGGCGATCGACGCCCCACGCGCAGTCGTGACAGCCAAAGCCTGGGCACAATTCCTCCAGCGCGCGTCCGGCAGGCGGGCCTTTGAAGGATTCTCGACCTTGGAAGAGTACATTCCGTACCGGATTCTGGACGTTGGTGAAATGTGAGTCTTATTCATACCTTCACGAACAAACTAAGCTACGTATGTACATGATTAACAATAAGTCTTGCTTCACTTCAGGTTCTGGTTCGGGTTAATGACCTTTGGAATGGGCCTCACAATCCCCGACGAAGAAAGGGAAGAGTGCCACTCACTCTGTCGTAGCGCCTATATCATCTTCGGGCTGCATAACGACGTTCTCGTGGGAGAAAGAGTGCGAAGCCGCTCGACGCTACGGGCACGAGTCCATCCCCAACGCCATCGACGTGTTAATGCGGCAGCACCACATCGGCGTCGACGAGGCCCGGCAGCGCTGCAAGACGCTGATCCGCGAATACGAGGCCGACTACATCCGCACCCTGCGAGAGGTCGAGAAGAGGACGGACATCTCGCCTGATTTGAAGACGCTGGTCGAGGCCACGCAGTTCACGTCCGCGGGGAATGTCTACTGGAGTCTTTGGTGTCCTAGGTACAGGTACCATGCTGCAGCAGTTGGTGCGAGTGAATGCACTTGATGACTACTGTGCAGAGTACAACACAAACAAGATTGTCATATTACCACCGAAAATTAGGTACTAATGAAAGAATCAGCGGGGGCGTCTGGACCAGGTGACCCCTAATACTTCAATTAGGTACAGTACATTACATACCTAGGTACCTAGGTAGGCTCCATACGTCAGTCAACTCCCCCAGTTGGAAGCTGCTGGATTCTTTACAGTGACTACTCCAGACGTAAGAATTATTATTATTATTGTTATTGTTATTGTTATGCAGGCTCAATAAAATATCTCTTTCTGTTTCTCTTTCTCTTTCTTTCTGTCTATAAATAAAAATTATTATCCCAAGAATTAATCAATCAATCCTTCGTTTTCAAGCACTGGTGCACTGGTGCACCCACCGTGTCTGACTCTGTCTGCATCTTTGATGAGTAGGTAGGTAACAAAGCAAAGCTTAATGTAATATAATATAGTGGTGTTAGTTTTGAAAATGGCTTGTACATCATCATCATTCCACAACAACAACAACAGCAGCAACGGCAACGACAACGGCAAAGCCCGTCCAGCAGAGAATCGGAATTGGATGGATATATGCATCGAATTGCATCGCATTGCATGGCATTGAATGGAACCGATCATCGAATCGAATCGAATCGAATGCGCCGTAGAAAATACTACATATCCATGTATGTAGCAGCGAAAACAAACAATGACACAAACATGGTAAGTCAATACCATCTTGCCAGCTGATCTACACCTACACCTCCCGCGTCCGAATCGTCGACAGCTTCGGCACATCAATCTCCGTTTCTACCAGCTCCAGGCCAGACAGACTCGGATAGCGTCGGCTGAAATTGGCCTCCCAGTCGTCGGACGTCGGACTGATTGGCGCCCCTTGCGACGGCGACGCGGTATTATTCATATTCATGGGTGCCTCGTTCGTCCCGTCCGTTCGCAGGTTCTTCGGTTTCGGAGGCGCCGCGGGCCGTTGAACTGTACGCTGCTGCGACGGATTATTCCCCGCGTCGGAGGCCGCCGAGGAAGAAGAACCCTTGATTGATTCCTTCGGTGGTGGTTTCGGCCGCACAGGCAGCGGTGGAACGTACTCCTTTTCCGCTTGTGAATCCGACGGCCTTGCTGACAAGGGAGGGTTCATATCGGTATACCGGCCATAACCAGAGGCCGTCTTGGGGGGAGGCTGGTTGTTGTTGCTGTTCTGGAGAAGTGACTGCACTTTGCTTTGGATGGCAGGTGATTTCGTGCCATCACGAATCCGAGCGCCTGCCCCTACCCCTTGTCCAGCCACACGAAGTCGATACTCAGCAGCTGCGTTCGCCACGCGTTTCTCTTCCTGAGATAGTCGCCTTCTCTCCAGCTCGCGTCGCGTCTCCGGCGAAATGTCGGTGCGATCGTTCTCGCCAGAGCTGTCGTCACTGGTGTCCGTCAGTTCAGAGCCGCCAGCAATTGGAGTCAGAGGCTTATTCGCGTCATCCGGGGATGGTGTCCGGCTGTTGGTGTCTTGAGCATTCTGCTCGAAACGGCGGAACGCTTCCCCAAACCGGCCAGACAGAAAGGACAGGCTGGACCGTTTGACATGCTTGGAACCGCTGCTGTGCCGTTTTTCCCTCTTCCGATTCATCTCTTCCTCCTCTCGTGCGCGCAGGAAGTCGACGTCCGACGTGATGTTCGTACGGTCCAGGTCCCGATCACCATCGGTCCGCATGTGCCGGAGCGGCTCGCCATCCTCGTACTGGAGTCGAACGTCGGGCTCTTTCGTATGATCGACTTTCGAACCCGCGTAAACACTTGCAGGACGAGACCGGGAATTGGCAGACTTGGGTCGAGCCACTGCATCGTCCAGATCGCGGAGTGCAGGTCTTGTGACTTCCAGCGACGGTCGCGAAGAGGTTGGTAAGTTCGTAATCTTCTCGGATGATGATTTTGGCTTTGGTTCCACTTTGGGGATAGTCGTCGTCTGTGAAGGGACGCTGCTGCCTAGACCAGAGTGTGATCTCTCCAATTCAACAGACCACGGTTGACTCGAAGGTCGCCGTTCATGTCCAGATGGTGGAAATCGATAGATAGGGCGGTTTGCATAGGGATTAGTCTCCGGTCCCGGAGGGGGGTCCGTCATGGTACCAGTGGAAACCATCTTGGGCTTCTGTGGCACGGGCTGATACAGCGGTGTCTGATTTCTCGCCGACTCTCCGTGGAGATTGGGAGAACCGCTATGCCTCTTCTCGGCGGACGACGACTCAGACCGGTGATTCTCAGCGGGTGTCTCCTTGCTCGGTATCATTGCCGGAGAGGAAGGTTTTACAAAGGCGTCGTCAGCCAACGCGTTCGCGATCCTTTGCGAAAGGTCCTCGGCCTCGGCCTTCATTTCGGTGACTGTAGGCTCGAAATCGAATTTACCGCTCTTCTCATGCAGCAGCGAGAACTGGTCAAGCGTCGGAAACCGGGCTGACAGCTCGTCACCACCTTCGAGTTTGGGCTTTGCGCCATCAAGAGCTGCGAAAGGATCGTTGGAAGTTCCTCCTCCCCGGAATGGTGACGGGCTGGGCTTTGCAGAATTGTGCTGCGACGTTGGCTTCGACGGACGACCCCGTCGCATCGGAGCGATATCGGGGATGATCTGAGTCTCTTGCATCGGAGGTGAGAAGATCGCGCCCACCTTTGGCGGTTCTGTGGTGGCCGGAGGAAGTTCCTGGTAACGAGTTTCCGATTGAGTGCGTTGGGAGTAAATCTGAAACGCGTTAGTTTGTGCATCCGCAACATGCCACAGACCAGACGGTGTCACATACATCGTGGATTGGGCACTCCTTGCCCTGCATGCTGCAAGCTTCCTGTAAGACTTCATAAATCGTGGGTCGCTTCTGTGGATGTTCTCGCAACATGGACGCTGCCGATAGATATCAGTCAGTCAAGGAAAACAGCCGCAAAGATAAGGATTGTCCGCACCGATCAGCCTCTTTAACCGATCAGAAAACGGTGGGTAGGCAGGAAATTTGTAGCTCGCATTGAGGATCGCCATCTGGCCGACTTCTTCGAACGGGGTTGTGTAGTAGCATAGCTTGTAGAGCAACACCCCTAATGCCCAAATATCACTTTTCTCATCGATCGGCTGCTTTCGATAGACGTCGATCATCTCGGGACTTCGATACTGCAGAGTCGTATGCCTTTGGATGTCATCCTCGATGAGCCGGCCCTCAGCAGCCGACGTGGCTGGCGGCCGTGGGGGCGCCGCGGATCCAAAATCGCACAGTTTGTAGACGGGTGAACTCCCGGACAAAGAGATCAAGACATTTTCGACCTTGAGGTCTCGATGCAACAGTGGCGGCTTCAGATAGTGCATGCAAGCCACACCTTCGGCGACATCCGAGAAGATCTTCACGATCTCCGGCTCCGTCAACCGGTTCTGCAGCCGCGTGTTCATGAAGTCGATGAGACCACCTCCCGCGCAGTATTCCATGAGGAGGAAGACCTCATAGCCCCCTCCTTTAAGCTGGGACGCATGAGAGTCGATGTAGGTGACGATGTGCCGATGGCCCTTCAGCTTCTTCATTGTTTCCACCTCCGTCCGCATGTTGGCCAGCGCGGCCTTGTCGGGGACCGCCACCCGCTTCAGGACGGCTATATCTGAGCCATCGACAATCGTGGGGAGCCGGACGACATAGACATGGGCAAATCCGCCTTCGGAAAGGTACCTCTCTACGACGACGCGATGGTTGCCGACCTGTACCTTGGTGCCCGGCATGAACGTGCCAGCTGGCGGCGGAGCGGAGCCCATTGGCGCTGCGGGATTGTACGGGGCAGCATGGCGGGGAGGATAGGACGGCTGGGCATGTGCTTGAGCATGGTAGGAGGACATAGTGTTGTTGCTGAACGCCCTCACAGGGTACCGTGAGATAGCGGGCTCGGAGGTTATCGTGACAGCATAGAGGGGGGGATTCGCTTCAACGGCGAGAGGGAGTATCTCCAAGGAAAAGAAGGGAAAGAACAGCTGTCAACAATGGACGACAATGTAATTTACAGCCTGGCAGGGAGGAAGAGGGCCAGAAGAGAGACAGGGTCGCCGCAAAGGCGACAACAATGCGTGTGCAGCTTGTGATTACAGTCTCAAATGATCGAGGTCTGTGATGTCGAAGGCCGATGTTCCCTTTGGTCTGACTGGCGGCTGTCACACCGCCCAATCGTTGCGGCTGCTGCGCCTGCGCCTGCATTTGTGTTGTGACCCCAACAGCTGTCTTTCCAACAAATACGGGCCAAAATGGTTTACAGGACTGTACAGAGTACAGTCTTACTACTACTACATCAGAACTGGAAAGTACAATATTATCGGGCAGTCTTCCCAAAGTAAATGGGGGAAATGAGCGGAGGAGATCATGTGACCAGAGGTGTGTCACGACTCACCGCCTGTCTTTACCCGTGACAGCCATTTTAGGCAGGTACCCGAGGCTGAGGCTCTATTCCTGACCCCTTACTGTACGCCTTATGTTACGTTATATGAGCCTCACGGGCCCTGCTTTGCTCGACTCCCTGGTCCATGCCAGGGAGTTTGGCCCCCAGGACTATCTACTATATATAGTTTTTGTTATCTACTTTGCAGGCGGGCTTCCTAGTCATATCCTTTGCCATAATTCTCACATATCGCTGACTAATATTTGTCCCCTTTACTATCACCAACATGCAATCTGCTCCGAGAGTCAGAAGTTCTGATCTTGTACTCTGAGGACTCCTTCGGACGTAGAACCCATTGTGGGAAATGACTTGAAGTCGGCAAGAAAAGAGATGAGAGAGAAGTGATGCGAGTTGAGGTCCAAGAGAGAAACTATCTGAGATAGAGGGGAAAAAAAAAGTCTGAAGGAGAGCAGTGCTAAATAAGAAAAGGGCTGCGCGGCGAAAAGGGTGTGGGAGAGACAAGATGGCTGCCTGCAGAACTGAGAAGTGAAGACAGAGAGACGAAAGCGGCTGAGGAATAATGAATGTTGGGATTTAAGAAGATTTGCTACATAAGCAAGAAAACAACCTTTCACAGGCCGCGATGATGACACATCACTTTTTATAGAGATCTTGACATCAATAATAAATCATAGAAGCAAATCCAATATTCCGCAAATTAAAAATAGTCTCTCCTCCCTAATAGAAATTTCAATATCTATAAAAAAGCAACTGCTTTAAAAACAGAAAAAGTATCAGAAAAAAATAATAGAAAAAGTAATAGAAAAAAATAATAGAAACAGTAACAGAAAAAAGAAGAAAAGAAATAGAAACTAGCCACTTCATTTTACTAACTACCTACCTTTTTTTCCCCCCACTTGAGGCTTGGATCTACTATGCTCTGCTGTGAGATCATATTATATTTTAGGAAGAAAATGGCGGTTTTTTATCTAATTCGACCACTACACACTATCTAAACTATCTATCATTTGAGGCCGTGGTGGAGAGATAATGTAAAGGCTATATTTTGGAAAATCTAATACTGTTTCCTAAATCTGATAGTTTATTGGTATAGATCTGTTAAATAACCATTAGATGACCATTTTATAGGGTTGACATAGTTAAGACGGTCATAAAACATTCACAACTGTTGATCAACAGTCTTTTTTAAACCCCCGGGTATCCTGTATGGACCTGCTTAGGTATATCATACCTACCTACCTAGGTGGGTAGGTGAATACTAAACCCAGTGGCCAATCATGTCGAATGTAGGGCTGTATATATTCACTACAATTTCATGTCAAACAAAGATATCAATTGCAAATTGGCTTGCAACCCAGCTTACAAGTGAATAAAAACAAACATAACAAAGAATAGACGTTTACATGCATGTATAACTAAATGCCTGTAGTTATAGAAGATACATCCTACAGACAGCTTACCTGCCACATTGGTCAATTCTTTTATTAAGCTTGAGCAGGAATTTGCTAAGATCGTTTGAATATTTGACAATCCTCGTCGTGATGAACGTCCCCCAACAAGCCCTGACCATCTGGTCAAGGGTCAGCGACCTCCGTCTCGGGCAAGATGGAACCGGTCCAGCTCGCAGGAGGTACCTTTCATCCCTTTTGTTGTACCAAATCTATAAGTAATATCTCTTACCTAAAACATGAGAAGGAGGAGCAATAAGAGGGTAGGAGTAGTACTACTAAAAGGCAACTCCTTTCCTAAAGAGAAGGGTTTATGATGATTACCCTAAGGGCGCTATGGTAGACTGGATGAAGAAGGCTCTGGGCCTCGGCTGGATGTACTGAATCGGTGTCTATCATAGAGGGGCTCCCATATCTACCCTTGTAAAATAATCAAAAACAACTATCTGCCGATGTTTTAAGCAAAGCACGCCCCATTCATAAAATCTTCTTAGCTCCTATTAGCAAGAGATATAGAAATTGGCAAAGGATTACATCTATTGTTGGTAAGAAATTATATCTTAGGCCATCATAAGGGATATAGCGGGAACTATAGAAAGGAATATAGGTAGGGAGCCCTCCTGGAAAGTAGATAATAAACTACCTAATACAGGAAATATATATGGTGAAGAGAATACTGTAAGGAATCTGAGCAGGGAGCCCGCCTACGAAGTAGACGATAAAAAAAAACTTATATAGTAGGTATCTAGGCCTGGGGGCAATCAGTCCCAGGCATAGAACAGGTAGTTACTTTCTCTTCAAAGTTCCAATCAGTCAAGCGAAGCGAGCGAGACCTGTAAGGCTTGAAGCGAATCCAATATTCCGCCAACTAAAGGATTCAGATAATTAAGCGTCAAGCTTAAAGACTATATAAAGTAACTAATTGGATCAAATCAACTTCATTTTCATAGTAGAAAAAAAGCCTTACAGGGTCTCGCTTCGCTCGATTGAGACAATCATGCTTGGTCTCTGTCGGGGGCCCCTCTGGGGAATGCCCATAGCAGGTATTACTCTTATTATCACTTTCCAGGCGGGCTATCTACTCATAGTAAATTTGTCTCTCTCACTGGTGCATATCATTCCCTTGCTAATATACAACTAATGGAGGTAAACCCTTTGCCAATTTATATCTCTTCTAATAGGAGCTAGGCAGATTTCGTCAATTTGGTGTGATATGCTTATCGTATGTTGCTTTTTACAGCGATGTGACACAGTGCAAAACGGAAGTCAAGGTTTTTATAATATAGTGATGATGATGATCTCACGATTAGTAAGTTGCTAATAAATGGCATTGTTGTCAGCAACACATGCTTATCAGCGAGATAAGCTACGATAACGGCGATAAAAATCTGGTAGAATGACGACAGCACATCATGGACTCTTGCAAGTCAAAAAGCAACATGCCCTCATGCACCAACCTGATCGATGAATTGATTCATCCTGCCACTCAATTCGCATGCCACAGAATGACTCATTACGGAGTAATTTCCCAGCCACACTGGTTGCTGATAGTTCAGGGTCAGATTGTAGCATGGCGGGATGGCGTAGGCGGGAACGGGCCGCCAGCAAAATATGTTGTCCGGGGGATCGTTGCCGCTGAACGCCTACTCGAAGCAACCTGACCATAGGCACGGTCTAATTACTGGCTTCAAACTTCCACATACGTGGCACGGTGGCAGGTAGATGTCTCCTCCGTATTCAGCGAATGATGACTCCAGAGCCTGAATTATGTAGCTTTGGTGAGATAGCCATAATGAGGCTGGGGAAGTCTATTATTGCTGGCTCGAACAATACAGCGGGACTAAGGTTTGGCGTGATTCTTCGAAGTTTGAGGTGAGCTTCTGTTCCAACAGATCTGATCAGTTCCTTGCTGGGGAGGGCCAAAGAGAGGAAATCACTCCACAAGTCTTCGGTTGCAATTAGTCAACTAGAGTCATTATTGTTGCCTGCGGGTTCGATGTGCACCTCAGTCTCTGGTCGAGTCTTGGATGTTGTGCTCCGTACACTCTTGTACTCCGTCAACGACTCATGGTATTATTCGAATGCTCTCATTTGCGCGCGCGAGAGAGAGGTTAATACTGTCCTGTATTGCCCACTCCACTCACGACGGTACCCCTCTCTCGAAGACGTTCGCATCTCTCGATAGGCTGCAATGGGCGGGATCCTGAGCAACCGGCGATGTGAAACACGTTTATTTGCGAATGACACAAGGCGATGGCGCGTCTGGTGACGCCGTTGGGTTGCAAGCTACGGCCGTCCGGAAGGCGCGGTGAAGTCTGAGTGGTTGGCCTCGCTGGATGGGTGTCGCAAAGAGGAAAATCAAAACAAACACGACGCCGCTCCTCGCAAGATGCTGCCTCAACTCCCAACCCACCCGTATTGCTGTAGTGAGTACATAAAAGAAAGTGCGGAGATATATCGCGTAGACAATATTTCCGGACGTTGAACTCCAGACAATTACGGAGTACCTGGATGTTTGCTTCAGTTCGAACACAGGCCAGAGAGTGGTCGTACAGGAAGAACGGTGATATCTAGTAGAACATTGAGTTTCTGAGCAATTGAACTAAGGTTGGAAGCGCTGAGCCTAACCCGGTACAGTAAGTGAACTGGGCGGTGCTGAATCCTGACGTTTGTTCGTCCTGGACCTGTGACAGGTGCGGTGTAGCGAAAATTTTAGAGGGGTGTCAATAATCAAGCAAAGCCGGACGTGTCAACTCGAACCCTCTCAACCTCTCCTCCAGCATCATCCCTCTCGAGATTCCACTGTTCTCCGTATGCATATGTACCACTGAGGTAGAGCTCCTATTCTCGCGCCAGACTATTATTTGACCTGATTCTAATCGATAGTGACAATCATTTTTAGGCTCGCTGGCTGCCCCATTGGTGTGTACGCGTATCCGAACCGGCAATCTGCATCTGCATATTTCCCCTGTTGCTTGTCCCCGCAGACTCGCTCGGCATTTTTTGCTGCTACGATCGTCGTTACCGGATTACAGTATCCTTCCCAGTGACGCTAGGACAAGCACTGGAGGTTACGGCCTCCGTGCCAACCATGTCGCTGTGAACATGAAGTCAATATCACTTCCCTTTTATGCTCAGATTCTGTGAGACGGCCAGGACTCGTAAATATTTGCAAGGCGAAGGCTCTGTGGAATTCAGAATTGGATAGTTCCATAACCATTCCAAAACATCCAAGGGACCCGCTCTGTGGAATCCCGTAAGGCGCAAACAGCTCGAAAGTTGCTACAATGAAGGAGGGACCTCCCCCGCCACCTCCGCCTCATGGCGCCAATCCACATACAACTCAGGGGAGCACAAGGTATCGGAGAGCGACAGATCTGCCCGATGGAAACTATGACATCTTCATCATTCCTCCCCACTCTGCTGGCTCCGGCTTCATCTACCTACCGTCCTTGCAATGTCATCGAAACAGTTTCATCGCTGGCTCATTATCCACACTGCTTGCGGTCGTGGTATGGATGACTATACTTCCCACTGTCAAGAGCTTGTTTGCGCCGGCTGTGGCTAGAGGCGGAGTGGGTATGATTGTTCTCGTCATCGTGGTGGGTGCTGCAGGATGGTTTTTTGGCGCTTTACAAGCTAAAGGAGGCGCGAGTTGGGGATGGCGAGGTGGTAGACGTCCTGGCGGATTTGGGTCCGGGTCTCAGTATAATGCAGGACAGAATTCCGGTGGCCCTTTTGCGCAGGGCGGATCGACCGCGGGCGCTCAGCATTCTGGTAATCAGCACAACGCTGGGAACCCCCCTCCTCAATCACCTCCACCACCTCCACCACCACATAATCACAATCAGGGAACAAACAAAGGTGAAAGCAAAGCTGAAAGCAAAGCTGAAAGCGAAGGGGACAAAGCACGTGAAGAGGCAAAGCGCAAGGAAGAGATTCGACGGAAGATGGAGGAGTACAAGAAGAAGAGAGAGGCGGAAGAGATGGAAAGGAAAAGACAACGTGAGAGAGAGGAAATGGAAAGGCAAAGACAACGTGAGAGGGAAGAGATGGAAAGGCAAAGACAACGCGAGAGAGAAGAGATGGAAAGGCAAAGACAACGGGAGAGGGAAGAACTGGAGAGAGAGTTCAGAGAACAGAAGGAGAAACTCGAGAAGGAAGCAGCAGCCGCCAGGGAGGCCGCCGAAAGAGAAAGAGAAGCAGCTGAAAGAGAAAGACAGGCAAGGGAGAAGGCTGAGAGGGAAGCGGCCGAAAGGGAGGCTGCTGAAAGAGCAAGAGAGGAAAAGGAGAGAGCCGAGAGAGAAGCTGCTGAAAGGGAGGCTGCCGCTAAAGAAGCAGCAAAGAAGGAAGCTGCCGCCAGATTTGCTGCGGCTAAAGAGGCTGCTGCGAAGAAGTTTGCTGCTGCGAAAGAGGCTGCCGAAAGGGAGAGAGAGGCGAAGGAGAAGGCCGAGAAAGAAGCTGCTGAAAAAGCGGCTGCCGCCAGAGAAGCAGCGAGGCAGGAAGCTCTGGCTAGATTTGCTGCGGCTAAAGAGGCTGCTGCCAAAGAGGCTGCTGCAAAAGAAGCTGCCGCCAGAGAAGCTGCTGCAAAATCTCCCAACCCTACCAGCTCGACTCCATCGGAAGCACCGCCCACACCGTCTCCCAAGAAACCTACACAGCCTGCCGCAAGCCCTGCCACCGAGGACAATACCTATTCATTTTGTCCATATGACAGACCACGTCGTCCATATAGTGGTACTGGTACATCAGTCTCTTCCATCTACTCTGAATCCTCATACGCATCTTCGCAATCAACTGCACGAACGACGCCCCCGCCATCCACTCGGGGCCCATACTTCACAAAGGACCCTGATAAAGTTATTATCAATGGCGTGTACGCCTTCAATAATGCCTTCACGAAGACACCAATTGCGCAACTTGTGTCGGGGCAGGGCTCTGTCACTGATGGTCTAGTCCTGCGTATCACGACTGAGGGATTGTTTATTGATGATGACGTGCGGGGAGTAGCACAACGTGAATGGGATGTGAAAGCGTGGACAATGAAACTAATTGAGGTATGCTGTTCCGTTCCCTCAAACCGAGTTGCTTTTGCTGGATGCATTTCTCGAGGATCTTCACGTCCCGGTTTGCTTCCTCATCTGCTTGCTTGGCCAGAATGGCAGTTGTATTGATGGAGACCGTTTCTCAATCCAGACGGCTGAACAGCGAGGCCTGTATGTTGTCCGGGCCAGCATCCGAGACCCAGAGGGCAAGAAATATGTCTTCGTGCTGCAAGAGAGCGAGGGGTGGAAGGTAGGTCACGGGATACAGCGCCTCCGACGCTCGTCTCAAGTGCGACAGTTGAATGTGGCCGGTATGCCTGCCAACGAGTGCAAGGCCCTTCTCAGCAATCTCGGTTACATTTGATCCTTATCGAATTTTTCGACCGACTAGACGAAACCCGAAGGTGTGCTGATCAACCAACAACGTTGTCATTTTCCTCTGCATGTTTACGAACCATTCACGACGTCCGAGATGTTCTTCAAAAGCACATGATAGGCGCAGCTTTTTTGGTTGTCACTTGTCACTTTGCATGGTCATATACACGATATGCTTCTGTGTGTCATGTTTTCATCCCCCATATCAATCATTAGCGATGAAGTTTACGTATGCTTGCATGTCTAACGGGCACCTTTTTGCATTGATATCCACAACACTGGCATGATTGTTCATGACCCAAGTCCCTAAACCCTGTTATCAGGGTTGATAGCAGATTTGATTCCCCTTTGCTTTATGATTGTACGATCTTTAATGGTTGATACCACCTCACGCTTGCATGTTGTCATGTTTGTTTTGTTCCTTTCTGTTGTTTCATACTGTTCCCTCGGACCAGGCTCACCTACTCTACATAGAGGTAGAGATGGAGGATTTCCAATTGCTTTTTTTTTGTAATTACAGCTTACTTCGGTCTATTTTACTTGAATAACAGAATTACCGCAATATTCGTCAATGAATATATATGGTCATTTTTCAAAAATGGACATTCATCAACTTTCCTGACTAGTAATAAGACAAAAAATGAGAAAGAAAATAAACATATTCTAAAAAAAGACCCTTTTGTTCATGAAATTGACATCACCATGTGCATCATCATCATTATCTCTCGTAACAGGTCATAACAGACAGACATCTCGAAAGTTCGAAACCATTTTCTTTTGACTTCGAAGAGCGTTGTGCATGTGCGTGCTATTGGCACTTCGCTTTCATTTTCACGTCACATCACCGACCAGGCTGCCATGGCTGCTGCCGGGGGACGATGATTCTCGTCGCGTTCGTCCAGCTGTGTGGAGAGACAATGCTCGCTGATGGAGCAATTGGGATGGATCTTGCAGATGCAGACGCAGATGCAGATGGCGTGACGGCTGGAGGCGGCGTCGTCGGAGTCGTCGGTGTCGTCAATGCAGGCTTCGACGAGGCATGCGAAGAAGAGGAGGAGGATGATGGGGACGCCAAGGCCGCCACGGAGGGAGAAGGCGTCGAAGTTGTTGAAGGCATGGAAGGCGTGACAGTCACCGTCACCACTGGCGCAGGCGCAGGGACAGTCGTAGTCGTAGACTCGAGGAGCGTTGAGATTTCAGTGCTGATTTCGGTTTCGATCTTGGTTTTGGTCTCGACCTCGACCTCAGTCGTAGTCGTTGTCACTTCGCTCGTCAAGGTGCTGCTTTGCGAGCTTCCATCTCCATTTACAGGTACGACTGAATAAGGTGCCTTTCTTCGGTGGTGGTGCTGCTGTTGTTGGAGGTGCCCAATTGTTGTTATTGTTGTTGCATTGCTCTGCGGGTGCGTCACTGGAAACGCACAGCTTGCGCTGAGCAATGAGAAGGTAAGGAGGACAGCAGCAGCAGCAGTGTTCAAATGCATGTTGGCAACAGGAGAACAAGTAGGTAGCAGTTGAGGAAATATTATTCTGACGGACTTGAATTTTTTTTCTCGCTTTTTTTTTCCCTAAAATTCCTCGCAATAGAAGATGATGTATACAGGGAAGAAAAATTATGTACTCCTATAAGACAGGAAATGATATACAGATAGAAATGTGGATGATGAGGAAGAGAAGTCAGGACAAGTCAGGATCAAGTCAACAGTCCACGACACGAGGAAGGAGAGAAATGGTCATGGAGAAAAAAAAGCCACCATGCAAGAGCACTCAAATCCATTGTTATAAAAAAAAAAGAAGGCTGGGTGGCGCTCGAAGACACCTGACAACTGCCCAGGTATACTCCCGTACGGTGGTACCTAATTAGTCCAATTGTTTATCCCGGTCGGCATCCCGGCCAGCTGCAGTTGTGGTGGAGTACGACCTCAGGAGGCTGGGAAACCGGCTACCAACACGCTCCGATTGGACGTGCGAAACCGTCAACACCCAGCAACAACAATGACACCTGGTGCAATGCAACGACGCACATCGCAGATCGACAATTGGGCAGGATTTGGATATGATACAAAGCCTGCTGCAATCTCAGAGACACGTTCTAGGCTCCTGCGGAGAGCACAATATGTCAGCTGGAGTAAATAATCGCGTGGCTTGTTCTGTCTCCTATCAGATCGCCAAATCCTCCACTCTAACCAGTCCACTTCCCATACCCGCGCTCGCCCACCCAGCGCACCGTTGGTTGGGATTCCACGACAACGCCGTGATGTGGTTCTCGTCGTCGAAAATCGTGATCGCCATCACGCCGTTGACGATCCGACGATCGCCCATCATGGTCCGCAGCAGACTGACACTCTCCGCACGGAACCCATCCAAGAACCGGCTCACATTGGGGCTCCCGGCCTGCGCGCCTCGAGTCCATTCATGAGTAAACCACGTTAGGTGCCAATGCCTCTCTTTCGTATGCAGAAGTCGGCGCAGCGGGTTGAGGGCGATGACAGACCCGCCAGTGCACCCGATCAGGCCAGAGGGATGCCAGACGCTGCTCGGCGCCAACGCCGTCACGGTGCTTGGCATTCTCCCCACAGTGGTAGTCGTGTAGAAGCGTCGAACAGCCAGCGACCGAATAAAATCGTTCTCATCATTAGACAAAAAAGCCTGGAGGAAAGGGGAATAGCAAATGTGCATCGAGCCCAATCGCATCCGACTTGTATCCACCACGTCCTTCTGCGGGTCTAGGATCGAGGTGAGTCGCGTCTGGCCGTCCATGGACGTAGTACCTAGTAAATGAGGATGCTGCGGATACGCAGAAGCAATGCCGGTGATATATGTCGAGTGCACTGGGAAATACAGGTAGGGGGACGGAGCATCCGGCACGGGCTCGGTTTGGCAAGACGATGCGAGGTTCCAAATCGCAACGAAGCCATTGGCGCAGCCAACAGCGATATCACTTGGGGAGAGCCAGGTGACGCACGAGGAAACAGTCGAAGGAGGCTTGCAGGAAAATGCCGGAGATTGTAGTCGATCTGTAGTAATCCACTTGGTCAGTAATTGTTATGCTTTGACCGTCTTATCTGATCCTTACAAAATTCCGGTGTGTCTGAAGCACTGCCCAGCTTGATATCAATGACTCTGACGGCACCATCTCCCCATACGCCGGCCAACAGGCCTAGGCTGTGGGAACCATCCTCATCGTCCTCATCCCGTCTGCTTCGAGCCATCGGACACCAGGCGATCCGTCTGATATCACCCCAATCCGTACAGATGACCATTCGTAGTTTTGGCTTGCACGACATGTCGAGAGTCCTCGTCAATCCCTCATCTTTGCTGGCCTCAAACGACCAGATCTGCAGAGCGGACGGGTACGGTTCAGACGGCGTGAATGCTGGAGTACCGCTGGGTTTCCCTTCAAACGGTTGCTCGCTCTTTTGCTGCTCAGTGATCGGGACTGCGATGGCCAAGTACTGAGTGACGCCATCCTGGTTGGGAGCCCAAGCCAGACACTGGACTTTGTTTCCCATGTTCAGGATCCACCCTTCTCGAGGCCTTTTCTGGTCTACCGGGTGTTCTTCGCTCGGTTCATCTTTTGCTTCAGCGGAAGGGAGAGCTTCCTCAGGATCCTCGTCACGCCGCTTCCTCCCTTTCTTCTTGCGGGGTTTGGTCTCACTCCATGCTTCGCCAAAATCCAGGCACTCATTTTGGTGCAAATGGAAGACTTTCTGATTATCAACTGGGCCGATAATGACCGTGTGTTCCGTTTTATGCGGCTGTGGTAGATATCTCTGGCGAGCTTCGTCTTCGTCGATCCTCTCTATTCGCTGTCGCTTCCTAAATCTGCCTCCAGAATTGTCGTCATAATACCAATCCCAGCCTGTTGTCGCTTCCATTTCCATATCTTCCCCTGCCACTCCAAATGTTTTCCCTGGCCCGTAGTCAGCCATGGACTCAATCTCGTCCAAAGATGTCCTGCTTGGGAGTGCCGCGTCAATGCCCCGGAACCACCGATCCCTCCCATAAATCGTTGCGAGGAGATCACGGTCGTCCGTTCCAAAGGTCAGTTTCAAATGCATAGACTTGCTGACATGCTCCATGGGGTTCCAGATCCCACGGTTGTGGGTTTCTTCCCGGTGAAAAGCGACCGTGCCATCTGGTCGTCTCTTCTTACTGTATCGTGTTTTCATAACAGAAGCCGTCTCCTCATTGAGAGATTCTTCATCGTCTTCAAACACTTCACTTTCGTCATCAATCCCTGCTGCATCCTCGTCATCGTCTGGAATTTCCTCCAGGTTCTCAAGTCCCGCTTCAGCGAAGTCTTCGTCTGATGAATCCTCTTGTCTTTTTCTGCCTTTTCCTTTCCTCTTACGCGGCCGATCTGAGATGTTGTCTTCAGAGGCCGAATCTGCACTGAGTCCGGCTGCTTCGAAGGGGTCGTTTGTGTACTTTGGTCTGGCGCCATCTAGGCGGCCTGATCTGCGGGCTGGAGCCATTGTAGATCACAAGAGAATGGTGAGTGTTAAAAATAGGCAACAAGCAGAGAACGAGTCGATGAAATTAGTACGTATATGAATGGGTAGTGCTTAGAGGTATCAAAATTTCGAGATCAGGTTATGTACCATTGGCAACAAGACAAGAAGCAACGTGGAAACCTCGTCTCAAAGGAAAAAGAAATAATAGCACCAGTGTCAAACATGTGTTCCTGCAATAGCGCAATCATCATTTTATGTTGTAGGCATTTCGACTTGTTGGAGGTCAGTGAAATACTGGATTGGATGCATTCACGTCACGGTAGAATATCTTGGCGTCATGTCAATACATAAATTACAGCAAATTGCGTAACAAATTAGTGAGATACGGCGTATCCCAACGTAATTTACTGAAAACCCAGGTATATGCGATCAAGAGGAGTGCAACTGTCTCAACAGATCGAATTTAATATTTGGGATATCAAAACCGGGTCATTATTATACAACAAACAACGTAACTCAGGAACAATTCAAGCTCACTCGATTTTGTAGAGCTTGACAGATGATATCGCATGGCAAACAGAATCAAGGTGGCAGGTTCAACAGTTAGAAAAGTATGTACTATGCATAAGGAAAGCCAGTCAGTCTCGTGGCACATATCCCATGCCCTTCCTCCACCATTCCCAGCATCCCCGCTCCTTCATCACCGATCCAAATTCTTTAACCGTGTCCACTTCCCTCAATCCTGGCTCCAGCGCGTCATCTCCCTCGTCCTCCCGCGGACCTGGCCTTGTGACTAGTTGATAGTCCTTATACCTCAATCGCTGAACTGTGCTCACCCACGCCCCTACGTCTTCCTCCCGTCGCCCCTCGACATACATCACTCCGGGGGAGCCGCCTGTGCGAAGTAGGACGAAGCAGTTGTGGGCATCTGCCGCTTTCTTCAGGACTGCGATCTTTTTGCGCGAGGTGATGTGGTGCGTGCGGATGAGGGCGTTGAAGAGCATTCTCTTGCACACTCTTGTGTGGTGATTGCGACTGGGTGGTTGCTGGAAGAAACTTTGGTACGGAGTAGAGCAGCTCTCATGCCACCCGACCGGGAGCTTATCGATTACTGTTTGCGGTTTAGCTCCCCCACCTGGTCGTTATCATTAATCAGTAATCTGCTTGCGTCAATAGCAGACTCGTATCTTGATCGTCTTCCGGCAATTGCTTTTAAATTTCCATCTAACTACCTCGCTATTCACGTCAAATTCAGCTCTCTACAAATCCACTCGTATATCAACATGAGTTCAGCTGGCGTTGGCGGAGGCCAACCAGGAATACTCCACCAATATGTGCGGGCTCTACCATCCCAATGATCTCACCATCGCGGCTGTTTGCTGATGGAATGGTTATCGATTTTGCATGTAGACAAACAAACTGGCCGCCTTTGAGTACACGTCTTCGACGAATACGAGAAAGAAGCCCCATAGTCTTCTGTTTATCGGAGGCTTGGGAGATGGCTTTTTCACCGTTCCATTTGTTGCGGACTTGGCCGCAGCGCTAGAGCCCACCGACTGGTCTCTCTTCTCCGTTCTTCTCTCCTCTTCCTACACGGCGTGGGGATTGGGTAGTCTGGGCAGAGACGTTGAAGAGATTGCGCAGTGTGTGCAATACGTACAGAAGTACAAGGAGTCGCAGCTGGGAGAACAATCCGGCCCCAAGAAGATCGTTATTATGGGTCACTCAACAGGAAGCCAGGATGTCCTGCACTATCTTTATTCCCCCAATCCACTGCCGTTCAATCCGGAGTTTGAAGATGGCCTGCGCCATATTACGCGACCGGCAGTGGATGGAGCGATTCTCCAAGCGCCTGTCTCGGATCGAGAAGCGGTCGCCGAGGGACAAATAAATGGGACTGAGAAATTAAGCGGTAACGAATTCGCGACGTCATTCTTACAACTTGTCGACATGGCAAGACGGGTGACGTATGCAGATGGTAACAAGATGGATGTGTTGCTTCCACTCAACATGACCGCGAAATTAGGATATCCGCCAGATGTGCCAATCAGCGCAAGGCGATTCCTGAGTCTCACGAGCCCAGACAGTCCAGAGAACCCGCGGGAGGACGACCTGTTCAGCTCAGACTTGCCCGACAAGCGGTTGCAGGAGACTTTCGGGATGATCGCAACGCGAGACCTGCTCAGGTCCAAACTCCTGGTGCTATATTCTGGCAATGACCAATACTGTCCGGAAAAGGTCGACAAGGAGGAGTTATTGCGGAGGTGGAAAGCGGCGACTAATAAGACGATCCGAGAAGTCTGGGATGATGAGCATAGTGGCGTCATTCCAGGGGCCACCCACAATCTCGAGGGTGAGGGCGAGGCAGAGGCTAGACGCGACCTCGTCTCCAGAGTGATGGGATATCTGAATGACGTTGAGAAGCTATCTTGAAAGCAATTCATCATGACAGGAAGTTAAAGCCTGTTGCTGCTTGGTGAAGCTTGTCCTGGAATCCGCTATCCTGAAGATGATGTTCCATCTGGGGTAGACTTCAAACGGTTTCCAAACAGGATCACGACCTAATATACATACATAGCAAAGGAAAAAGAAAAAAAAATTCCCGAATTGACAAACCTCACATCAACCTTTATAAAGAAATGTTTTGAAGGAGAGAAATTATAAGGGTATAGCAGCAAGCCTTCAGCAAAATGGAGATAATTAGGCAGCTGGCAAGTGACCAGCTCTCGGCCAGCCCTTTCGCTGCAGAGCAACAAAACCGCCCCAGCTCTATCATATACCACGGAATCTGTAAGAATTTCTTTCAGACCTTCAGCCAGAGAAGGAAAACGCCCTTGAGGTACTCAACGATCTCGTCACCGCCGAGCTTGCTCTCTCCGTAGAGACGATCCACAAACGTGATCGGGCATTCCTCGACCTTGTAACCGAGCGCCTTAGCGCGGACCATCATCTCCATCTGGAACGAATAGCCCTTGCTCTGAGTGCTGGTAATGACCTTCTCCAACACGTTCTTCTTGTACAAACGGAAGCTCCCCGTCAGATCGCTGACCCCGGGCATCAACATGACGTCTGCGATGAGATTGGCCGTTCGCGACGTGAACTTGCGGAACAGGTCCCAGCCATACACGCCGCCCCTCAAATTCCCACGTTTCGCATAGCGCGTTCCCGTCACGATGTCGGCGCCGGTCTCCTTCTGGATCTTGATCATTTCGGGGATGAACTTGGGGTGGTGACTGAAGTCGGCGTCCATGATGATGACAAAGTTCCCTTTCGCGAACTGCAGGCCGTGAACGTAGGCGGTTCCAAGACCCAGTTTCCCCGACCGCGGCTTCAGGACGATGTGCTCTGAGCTCCAGAGCTTCTGGAGCTGTTTCGCGACCTCTAGCGTGCCGTCAGGGGATCCATCGTCCACGATGATAATCTCCCAGTCGAGGTTACTAATGTTGCAAGTCGAGTGTTAGCAGCATTCTTTCCAGGAACAAGAAAATAAAGGTAAAAATGAGCCGGGGGATGGTCACTTTTCTCTAAAGGTCTTCTCAATCAACCAGCAGATAATTGGCAGGTTCCTCCGCTCATTGTACGTGGGCAGAATGACCGAGTACTTGTTCTCTGACGTGGCCATGTTGGCTCTCCAATTGTATGACAGCCCCAGCGCAATCGACGGGTCTAGAATTGAGGGGCTATTGAATCAGAATAATGGGTAGGTCAGAACTGAACTGGAGCGCGTTGCTGGTGAGTCTGGCGCATGGAGGCCAGGTCGCAAGATCGTTGTAGGAGGCGCCCTCACCGCCTTTGGCAGAATCAAGCTATCCTAGTCCGGGATTGTTATCTATCGCGGGACATCGACGGAGTACCGTACTACTGATAATAATCGGCATGCATGTCATGCCCTGATCTGCAGCCATTCCAAATCATATGGAATCGGACAGGTGAATCTTTAACGGACCAACCTGAATGCTTCGACTCGTATCTGAGACTGTGCATATACCATCATGGCCACCCCTCCAGGTCCCAGACATCGGCGCAATCTTTCTTCCAGATGTAAGCTCCCCTCCAGCGACCCACTGTTAATTGCGATCTATCAGCTCCCGAGGCGATTATTGTTTATTCTCTAAATTCGAAATTGTTAACGTGATTCCAGCTTCTCGACCTCGCTCATCAACAAAAGGGCCGTTAGATATGCCTGAGGAGTAAGTCCAAGTCTTGAATAATGGCATCTCCGATGCTGGGTCTCAACTTATAACGTGGCTGATGTGGCTAGTCTTCCTGTTGCTTCAGAGAATCCTTTGTCGCCGAAGACGTCACAAGCTCAATCTCCAGTCAACGCGAGCAATGCTTCCCTTGCACCCTCCTTCAGTCCATTGGACAACTTTGACTCTATCCGCGTCGAGTTGGATAGCATCCTGGCGACGCATGACCTGCCTCCGCTCACCAAAGACCTATCATACCTTCTTCGTCCGGACATGTACCATCCGCTCTCACAACTCGATATTCCGCCCGCCTTCCGTTCGTCTTTTTATCAGCCTCCTCCGGGAGAGCCTCTGTCTTCGTCCTTAAGCACCATTAATAGTTTGTTAGCCCAAGGCCATTTCCTCCTGGCAGCACATCTGTGTGGGACGCTGTTGACGTCTCCCGCTATTTCCCCGACGGATAACAAGACGATTTTTACGCTGTTCTACACCCGATTGGCATGTCTCGAGCTAACCGGGAACACCGTCTTCGCCGCACAGGAGTCGAAGGCCTTGGAAGATCTAAGCTCCGCTTTTTACTATGTGGATGCTGATTTGGAGACTGCTGGAGATGGACAAAACCGCAGCAATGGAAGACAACCGTATCACATTGTACCGTGGCCACTACGCGTTCTCGCTGTCAGGTTACAAAGCATCGGATTTGGAGATGCACGTCGAAGTGTGGCTGGGTTATATGAGCTTGGGCTCGAGGCGCGAAGAGAGTTGATGCGGCCTGATATTGACAGTACCCAAAAGCAGATCTGGAAGGAAAGATTGGCAGATCTGGGGATACGGAGTGTCAACGCGCTGATTGAAATGGGGGATTTGGACGCTGCGAGACGATCGTTGGACACCTTAAAGGGGAACAGTGCTGACAACGATAGTATGAGGATCAGGAAGATCCTATTATACTTGCGAATTGGGGATGTGGGAGCGGCGAAGGAGATCTTGCACGAATCCAGTCATCTAGAGGAAGGCGTCCTGAAGGCTTTGATAAATATGGCGGAGGGTCGCTATGATGACGCCGTCGTAGAGTGGAGGGCTTTATTGGAAAAGAATTCTAACAAGTCGAGCGAACCCATGATTGCGCAGAATCTGGCCGTGTGTTTACTATACACCGGTCAATTGAATGAGGTATTTCCAGGCTCCCTATCACTGTCTATTATTTTCCAGCTTGGTTTCAAAATGCTAATTCTTCGTCACGCAGTCTCGCGCCCTTCTTGAATCCCTCATCTCTGCGAACCACTCCTTCCAAAGCCTGACCTTCAACCTATCAACCATCTACGAGCTCTGTTCGGACAAGTCGCGAAACTTGAAGATGCGCCTTGCCGATGAGGTTGCGAAACAAACGCACTCGGGGGAAACCAACTTGGATCGGTCGAATGCAGACTTTAAGCTCTGAAGAAAAAAGAAACGAGCTCACTTGATGACGCCTTTGTTGACGGTTTTCCCACAAACCGGATCTAAGACAATGCAGCTCTCAGTCACCTGACCAACCCCCTCCCACCTTCACGCCGGCGACATATAATTTCTTTGTCTTTCTACCTGTCAATCAGAACCTGGGCTGCGGTGCAGTGGTTAGGACTGCACCCCACAAGTCCCAAGTGGGAGCAGCCCAGTTGAATCCCTCTGGTTCCAACACAAAGAGAACCCAGTTTCTGCCTAACAACGAATTTGTGGGGGTGTTCAGGGAGGGAGGACACCCCTTATCAGATGCGTTTTATTTATTGATTTATTTTATTTTTATTCTTTTTACTTTTGGGGTGGGGAAGGGGTGATGATGTTGTTGTCATTTCCCTTTTCTCGGAATGTTGATATCTTGATATCGAGCCTCGCGTACCGATATGATTGTATGAGTGATGAAAACATGAAACGTGAAACGAACAATTCCCAGGGTTTCTTTCCAATGGGGACTAAGGATGAAAACAATGCAAACCTGTATTCTCTTAAACCAGAAAAAAACATGCCAAAAGGAATGTGATGAAACTTTTTGGACGAACAGTCTCGAAAACCAACCCTCGCGCCCCTTTTAATAATGGCCCCAAAAACGCCCGATACCGACCGATCCAGATGACAACGCCTGTATATATATGCACCTCAACCAGACTCCAAACAATGATATTAGCCTCCAAGGTTTAATTTGGTTTCTTCAAGTCTTGCACTTGGGCTTCCGGATCTGAATGGAATCGCCTTCTTTGTGCCATCCAAGTTTTTCCTTCTCCACGAGCTTCTCCCATGTCCAATCGTCCTCTCCGGTGCAGTTCTCCACCAGCCAGTGGACGTTCACGCTCATGTAAGTCTTTCCGATGGCCTTGAGAGCCCGTCTCCTAACGTGGTCTGCAGCCCAGTTCATGATTGCGCGCATGTACCCGTCCACCGCTTTGCGAGTTCGCCAAAATAAGACCCAGTTATCGTGCATGAGCGCCGCGAGAGCTCGATCCACGAACACGGACTGGAAGCCATGTTTAGTTCTGGCATGGACCCACAGCGCATACGCAGCGGCCATGTCGCTCTGCCGGCAAGCATAGTCCAGGATCAGATAGGAGGTAAACTCCGTGAGCTCGGAGGCTGTGAGTGGATGGGCAGCGGAGTGCAAGTTATCGAGCAGATAACGCAGAGAGGGGAAGTATGACGGGGGATGTCGCGCCAGGATGGAGAGTCGAATTGAAAATATGTGCACCCGCTGTGCAAAGGGGATAGGAGTCGTGGAGGACGTGGCTAGAATTGCTTCGCGGAGTTTGCGAAGCGAGAGAAGAAGTGTAGACAGTTCTGCTGCCGCCGATCGCACCGGCCGCTGTTCCTCATCAACCTGCCCCTTTTGTGGAGATGGCGTCTGGATCACTGACTTCGCGCCTTGAGATTCTGTCGAAGAACGATGAGGAGGAGGCGGGGTAGAAGCAGGCGCAGGCCTGATAGGGGGAGCTGCGGGCGGATTCCTGGTGGCATCGGCCGAAGCGCTTGTAGGAAGCGACGCCCATGCCGCATCGAGGTCGTGCGAATGCTGAGCACAAAACCGCATATACCGTTCGACGATCTTGTTGTAATAGTCCTCTTGCGCCTTGTAGTCCAGCAACCTGTAGCAGAGTCAGTTGCTGCAGAGGGCCCCAGACAGACAAAGAAAGGTCCGTGGCGGGATAACACTACGTCTTGTCGCCCTTGGAGGGGAAGCCCACGCTTTCCAGAGGGTCGGAAACCGGCCGCAATCGGCCCGGACCGCTCTCGGCCTTCTTGAATGGCCTTGGACGAGTTGGATTTTCCATTCGGTGTTATTGCAGTGTCATGGTAGATGTATCTTCTGCAACGTTATCGTACATGTAACCTCCGCGCGGAGAGAAACGTCTCGCGTGTTTGTCCTGTTTGCAACGGCACTCCGCCCGATGCACGTGCGTGACAGGTGACAGTGGAGCAGTGTTTGCCTTGTTTGCTCCGGCGATTTCAAAACGACCGACTAAAACGGTAAGTTTGACTGTACTCTGAAGTCCCAACATTTTTTTCGGTTTTCTTGGGTTTCCTCTGTTGTATATTTTCCTTCATTTGAATTTTTTTCGTCCCATTATGTAGATAACAAATTTCTTCTTTTTGTTCTCTTTTTTCTGTTTGTACCATACTATTCATCATCCATTGAGCCGTACTTCTGTACAGTACTACTACCCGAGGTACCTCAACCATGGTCGCCGCTCGCCAACGCCGGCCCGGGCAGGGCTCGCGGAATGAACCGTGCAAGGACGATGACAAAGTCACCCCTGCAATGGTTTTCGAGCAACCTGAGAAGGCCATCAGAAAACTCCTCCATTGGGACGAACTGCCATCATGGCGGCGAGATAACCAGCATATTCACACAGGCTACCGACCCGTATCCGCTTCCTTCCGCGTCTCCTTCCAGTCTTTGACCTATCTCCATAACGAGACGGTCAATATCTACACCCATCTCTTACCATCACTAGCTATCCTCCCCGCCGGGCTCCGCCTTTATCAGGTTCTTGCTCCCCGCTATGAGACCGCCTCGAGGTCTGATATTGTTGCCTTTTCGTGCTTCTTCGCTGGAGCTGCCTTTTGTCTGGGCATGTCGGCAACTTACCATACCATCTCTAACCACTCCCCGCTAGTCGCCCGGGTGGGCAATGCACTCGATTATGTCGGAATTGTTGGGCTCATCACAGGCAGCTTCGTACCTAGTCTCTATTATGGCTTTTTCTGTGCGCCCTCTTTGCAGCGCCTTTACTGGACCATGATCTGTACGCTTGGGATCGGTTGTACCTGCGTCTGTTTGATCCCGCCATTCAGGACTCCAGAATGGCGGCCATTTCGAGCCGCGCTGTTTGTCTCCATGGGTCTGTCGGCGGTGTTTCCTATCGCGCATGGGCTGTCGTTGTACGGGGTCGAGCAGATGACGCGCCAGATCGGTCTTGACTGGCTGCTGCTCCAAGGCTTCCTTTACATCCTAGGGGCTGCCATCTACGCAGCTCGCGTGCCGGAACGACTGTGGCCGGGCAAATTCGACCTGCTTGGGAGCTCCCATCAGATCTTCCACGTACTAGTCGTCTGCGCCGCGGTGGCACATCTAACTGGTCTGTTGAGGGCGTTTGACTATCGGCATAGCGGCCTTGCGGAATTATGTTCACCCACCTGACGTTTGATTGGTGAACGGAACTAGAATCTGCGTGCATACACCCGTCATATACATTCGGGAATTGCTATGAATTAGACATTGTTTAATTTGTCAACCGTTACAATTCGGCGTACTTATAGACGATAAATGACCAGTGTACAGTACAATTGCTGCATATTCATGAATTTCCCGCTTAGTTTTTCCCCATGTGGTCTGTTGTCGGGATTTGTGTTATGTGTAATAGGAGTATTCCATGAACAAACGAATCATGGGGACTCCAGGTCTGCCTATTCCATCTGGCAAAGTCTAGTGGATGAGAGGAGAACAAAGACAGGCTGGGATCGACCTCGGGGTTTCCCTCCTCGCTTATACAGTTCGATCAATGACATTCGATGACAAATATCGATTAAGGTGTGTGGTCCCTGTCAATCGCCATTGCTGCGGTTTTCTGAATGTTCGTGACAGGATACCCGCGTGCCTTGTGTTACCTTGCAATGAATAGCACCCGCATAGTACCAAGCGATTCTCAACTACCCAAAGAGCTTCACTCTGGCAATTTCCTATTTCGACTGTCTTGATGTCCTGACCGCTTGACAGGCATAAAATCATCGGCAACCAGGATAGAGTCTCTCACCAACGACCCAGGCAGATACGATCGCCTTACCTTTTGGTTGAAACACAAAGGTGTCACAATGGCTGGCCTGAAATACAGCGACAATTGGGTAAATCAGATTGCAGTCAAAGCCGAACGGGATTTATATACACAAGCGCCGAGGATCGACGATTTATATTTGCTCGTTAGTTACTTACCGTACAGTGTTTTGCTTTTTCGTCTGGCTATCTTTTCTTTTTTATTTGGCGGTGATCATTCTGCAGGGACAGTACATTCTTCCAGATTCAATCTTATCCCATATTCAATCCTATTCCCAGCTTACATCTTATCCCTATCAACATCAGCTAGACGCTGCGTTGGAGCAAACATGACTGGCGCGCCAATCTTACCGACAAATGCCCATGACAAACCACGACTTCGGTCAGCTTGCGACTCCTGCCGACAATCGAAAGTAAAATGCTCGGGAGGCTCGACCTGTTTACGCTGCAACAAACAGGGCGTTCCCTGTAAATACAGCCTGGCAAGCCGAGCCGGAAAGCCGAAAGGCAGCAGGAATAAGGCGACGCTGAAGAAGTTAGAAGAGCTCCAGGAAAAGATTCAACAAAAGATGCATTCGAATAGGAATACGACAATAGAAGCGACCTCGCAGTTTTGGCACTCCTTCAAACCTTCGGCTTCGACCTCCAGCTATGTGAACTACGGAGAGGAGGACAACTACTATCAGGTAACCCATCATTTTGCATTATCAAGAAGCAAGAGTGCTGAAAGTTTTCCAGACAAGCTATGACGGACTCGTTCCAAGTTCTGACGTTGAATGGGGTTCCCAAGGTTCTCTGGATTTCCAAGCTCAGCCTATCCAAACGCCCATTATCTCCAGCAGAGGTTCTCCATACAGCTCGCCTCTTCCTACCGGACCGGACGAGTTTTTCTTGTCGGACGCCACAAGGACTGATCCGGAACCCCTCATCAGATTGACAGAGCTCCCTCATCCGTCTCCGTCGCTGTCTCTTTATGCGTGTTCACCCACCCAGGATATGGCCAGCTCCTTGAACTCTCTGACAGAATCATCGACCTCGCGAGAGTCATGCGATTGTTTCGAAAGTCAAGCAGCGAGTCTGAACCAGCTATACAATCTCGACCGGGACATGGCCATGTGGCGATTCGACCTGTCCATCCAAGCCGTGAACGCGTCACTGGCCGCCTGTCAGAAGTTTCTCCATTGCCAGCTCTGCCGGAAGGAATGCGCCAATCTGCTGGTCTCGATCTCGACGCTGGATCTGCTCTTCCGCGTGTTTCGACAGTTATTATCGCGCGATGTCTCCCAGGACGACCCCTTTTTGGACGATAGTTGCAGCATCCGCTGCGGGCAGTATAGTGTCCCTCGCGAGGAAGGAGCACTAGTGCGCAGCTTTCTCATCCACAGAATGCTGAATCGATCGAAGGAGATGCTTGCTGCCATGAGGGAAGTTGTCGAGACTTATTATGCCAACCCGGACGGGCAACAGCAGCAGCAGCAGATTGAGTCTTGGGAAGGAGAACGTGCTAGCAATTATGATTTTCTTCTGGAAGACGAGACGGCGGGTGATCTGACGACGACGACACTATTTCTCTGGACACAGTACAACTACGGCATTCACGAGTCCTCCTCCACCACAACCACGTCTTCTTTATCTTCTTCTTTCGAACCTATCATCAACAACCGGCTGAGCGCGTCGGACGTCAATTTTCTGCGACAAGTCATTGCGCGGTGTGAGACGATTCTGGAGGGTTTGCGAACATTTACATTCCGCTATGCGACGCCAGGAAGTTGAACGAGTTTGTATGTAATGAATGACATGAACGTGACATGGATGTGGACATGGACATGGGCAGGGGGGTGTTATTAGTGCATGCACTTTTTGTACGGAGTAAGGTAGGGTATTAGGTAGAATGGCGTCAATGAATGAATCAATCAAAAACACACCAATCGCAGGCGACACGATAAACTAAGGTATACCTAGGAAGATATACATGAAGTGAGTTTTGTTGAAAATATTAAATTTATTAGTGCTTACGAGGCTTGCTGCCTTGCAGTTCCCTGGGCTAACTTTATTTTTTTGAGGGGGGGAGGGGGAAAGAATATTCTTTTTGAGCAAACATGTCCCTTGCAATGAAATAAAATAAACCCAGAAAACCATATCTTGTGCAGGTACATATACCTACCTACCTACACAACTATGCCGATCTGCCCGTCCCCAGACAGTGTACTTACTCCGTATGTAGACCGCCTTTTCCTTCCTTCCCTTGCTTTCTCCCATCCGATCTGATCGGGAAAATGCCCTCTATCGTCCCAGTGGCTCTCTCGCTTAGTTACGTACATATAGTAGTAGTTAATTACGTATGTATATACGTACATCATAAGTTCAATGTCACACAAAAGAGGTCATCTGTATGAAATCTCTGACAAATACCGTTGTGGTACGAAAAGAAAACGAAAAAGGATCTAATTATGCTTGCTTGCTTGTCCGCTTGCTCGCTTTCGAAGGTTGGGTTTAGTTTTAGGTTTTTGTATCACATTGAATTCAACTTCATTGAAGCTTCGAACTTAACCCCGGAACCCCGGCATGGATCTGTATGGATGGATGGATGATCTGTTGGGCTGGGGAAAGGTAAGAAAAAAATAGTCAAGGATTGGCGAAGCTAACCAACAACCAACGAGGAACAAAGAAAAGGAAAAAAGAAAAAGCAAAGAGGGGGAGGGGGGTATGATTTTCCTTCTCAACCAATAGAACTGATTCCGGTTGTTTTCCGTGCTGTGCTGCTCGAAACAAAGCAAGCAAGCAGCTGACTTGGCTTGCTTGATCTGATTCTGTCTGAGTAAGTCTTTGTGTTCAACTTGCCGCGTAATCCCGTCTGCCGTCAAGTAACAGATGTCAGACGTGTGTACATACAGCACAGTATTTACTGGGTCTGCGGAGTCTTGTCTGCGGCCTGTAGGTGACAGTGACACCAGCCTTGATTAAGTACCGAGACTAAGGATCACGGAATTGATTTGATTTTCATACAGTATTTGAGATCTTAGTAGCAGGCAGAGGTAATTAGGCACAGCACAGTCCATGTCTGTACATACAGTATGTTCCTTCTTCGGAGTTTTGACTACTAGTAGAAGTAGTTCCAGGAGTCAAGTCGGCGCTTCTCATACCACCGTTCCCGCGCATCCTTGTGCGGCTCGCTCCCCATGTACAAGTAGTACCACGTCGGCTCGCCATGACTGATGCCGTACCGGCGACAGGTCTTGTCCCAGTCCTTCGTCTGATGGTGAGTCCAATAGTTGTCCGCGGATCGGCACGGGTCTGTTTTGTACATGCACCGCAAACAGAGCCCGTCGAAGTACTGATCTGTCTCGCAAATTGTGCGCTTGACGACCTCGGCGCAGTCGATGCGGCAACCCGTACAGCTCCCTTGTTGGCCTGCGTACGTCACCCGCGAAAGCCGGTTGAGGAGGTTGGCCGCGCTGGTCTGCGTGAAGGTCCGCTCGAGAGGCCACGCGTCGGCGCGGAGCATGGCCTTTTGGTACTCAAAGAGCGTTTTCTCTTTGCAGGGGCATGTGCCGCTTTGAAGGGGTCGTTCGATTGGCGTCCAGAGTTGATCGTGGAGAACGGCTTTTAGTCGTCCTCGGGCGCTGTTTAGCTGTTCTTTCACGTCATTGTCAGTCAGAACTAAACTCTTTTTTTTTCTTCCCTTCTTTCTTTCTTGGTTGGATGACTTACGTATGACTCGAGGCGGGAGATGAATATGCTTCAGCTCAGTCGGATTCTTCTCGACGATGTGCGTGGTGCGATTGTAGACGAGCCACCTCGTCACCCGGAGGAAGCCCTTGATATGTTCAAACCCCAGCATGGGAAGAGGAGCTCCTGCGCGGGTTGACCTTTGTCACGAGCCAGGTCCTGATCGCGCTCGTTCCTGTCGTACCACTGATCGAACCAAGCCGTCAGCAAGTCGAACTTGAAGCTGTACTTGTCCCCCGCGGCGATGACGCTCCAGAGCAGGGAGCGCGGGACATCGTAGCATTCACTCATCAGCGTGTCATGGATGCGCCGGAACCAGATCTCCAGCGCTTTCGCTTTGATGTGTGTGTCCTCTTTGAGGTCGATCAGCGAACGTTTCGAGTCTGCCCATGGCTCGAAGAACATGGTCTCGAAGATTGTGGAGTGTGAGCGGAGAATCTCCTTCCTGACGAGGAAGTCTGTTGTTCTCTTTACGGGGCGTTCCTGGCCGGTTGAGGTGGAGACATTCCGGTATTACCAGACGCGTATGGTGAGGTTAGGGTCTTTGGTGATTTCAACTTCGGTGTGAGGGTGGTCAAAGGTTTGGATGTTTGTCGGGAGTGCCATTGTAGAGGCTCGGTGGGATGAAGTTCAGAAGGTAAAAAGCAGGGATGAGATGCGTGAGATTCGTGTCGGAGATAACTGATTGATGTCAGGTACTTCTCTGGTGAAGTTGAGAGCAGGTGCAGCAAGCAGGTGAAGTCAAGAAGTAGGTAAAGTCGAGAAGCAGGTGAAGTCGACTTGCAGGTGTGGAGGTGAAGTTGGAGGTCAATGTCAAGGTGAAGGTGAATGTGAACTAGGAGGTTCAAGGAGAGAGTAGTATGCGTTCGCAAAGTTTCAGACCCTTTCCACAGCAACTTGTTCTGGATTTGAGTATGGAGCTAGACAAAGACGAAGATGATGAAGTTGACAACATTGATAACGATTGAAAGGGCAGTGCGTTGGGAAGTCAGGAAGTAGGCGAGGTCTGGAGGCAGCCCTGGCCCTGAGCCCTAAGCCCTGTCAAGACGCTGACCAGCCAGTCCAGTCGGATGTTCTGCATTCTAGGTAGAAAGTGGATGGAGACGAGAATGAAAGTGAGAATGTGAGGATAGAAATGAGAAAGAGCTCTTCGATCAACTGGAGTCATTCGACGTATGTGTATCCGATGTCTCTCGACGGATCAATCTATCCACAGTAACTCAGCAGTTGTCAAACAAACTGAGCGTCTGATTTCTATCTAAACTACAAGCCTTACGGGTCTCGCTTCACTCGACTGGTTTTGGACTTTGAAGAGAAAAAATGCCTGTTCTATGGAGTATATGCCTGGGACTCTCTTGGCCCCCAGGCCTAGGTACTATATATACCTACTACATAAGTAGTTTTTTTATTATCTACTTTTTAGGCAGGCTCCCTGTCTATATTCCTTACTACATATTATTCTTTGTATATCCCTTAGTAATATATTGCAAGATGCGAGATAGGGCATTTCTCAGTTAGCTAGCAGGAAGCAACATAGTAAAAAGGTAGCTTAGATGGATAACAATGCTAATGTCGATTCGCGCAGAATTATCCTAATGTGCATACTAAACACCTAGCTAGATTAACTGAAATGCACCTGATCCAGTCTCAATTCATTCTCACAATTCATTCTCATAGATCTGATCCTGTCTGCCAAAATTGGATCTCAACGACCAAGTTCTCAGCCACAGCGGCACCATGCGCGCAAACCTTGGACAGCTTGCCTGAGAATGGCTGGTTCCAGGATATTTTGGGTCCCTGGAAGGCGATGAGATGAGACGACTGCACAATACTATCAGAAGTGGAGATCCTTCATGAGGGAGGTGACTCGGGATCTAGTGGGCTATTTCTCGCCCGAGGGGGTCAACATCTCATGGGTCTTTGATCGATTTGTATCTAGATAATCCAGAGACATCATGTCAGTTTCCTTGTGTACTGTAGGATAAAGCGTGAGATGTTTTCAAGCGCCATGCCTCTCCTACTGTCGTGTCTTTCAAGGACATGTTTCGAAACAAACGTCAGTCACTAGCATTCAACACAGCATGCTAGTAAAGAGATCAACCATAAAAGATTTAGAAGGATAGGGATGGATTGTGGAAGGAAGGAAAAAAGATCCTGAGATCCACGCGCCAAGTGAGCCCGTTTGCCAGCCCTAACCCTGTGCCCTAAGCCCTGAATTTAGCTGAGCAGCTGTCTCTCGAATACAAACTTAATTAATTAATTGTTTATTGATAAACCATCTCATGTGAGAGCTTCTACTTTCCCTGACCATATAAAAAAAGAACAAATCGATATCTCAACAGTTCTACCAGTAGCCGCATTGATCGTTGGTCTAGTACTCCGTACGGAGAATATTGGGTCTAAATTGGTCTGCCGGCATGCCTCGGCATCTACCATCATCCATGGATATCCGCAAACTTCCCCGAATTCCCCGCAAAGCTTAAGTACTCTGTACAACCTTAGCCGATAGTCTCATTCCGTCTAGAATATAGCATGCAACCAAGGATTTCACATCATCTCTCTCTTTTCTTCGACAGTAGCAAGAAGCTATCTCTCATTTTTAGATAGATTATTTAAATATGGCTCCCCAAGATCGTCTGGCGCAGGTCAACGCCCATCTCAACTACCCGCAGGGCCTGTTTGCGGGTCAGACGGCTATCATCACCGGTGCTGGCCAGGGCATTGGCGCTGAAGCTGCGCGTTTATTTGCCAATGAGGGAGCGAAGGTGGTGGTGGCGGATGTTGATGAAAGTGAGTGATATAGCTCTATATTCATCTGAGAGAATTGTGATTTCCGGGTTTCAGCTTGACGATTTCTTGTGATCCTTGCCTGGCGCCACATGATGCGCTGTTTACTGCAATAGTTGTATACTGATATACTCGACAGAGAAAGCCAACGACGTCGTCAAGGCCATCAACGACGCTGGTCCAGGTCGCGCCATTGCCGTGGTGGGCGATGTCACCGATGCCAACTACATCGAGGAGCTGGTCAAAAAGGCCGCAGAGTTTGGCAACGGCAAGATCCATATCATTGTGAACAATGCGGGTTTTACGTGGGATGGAGTCATCCACAAGGTATGTATTTTGCTTCCGCTTTTTATTTTTTCAATGTGATCTGGAGATCGTGTCCGCTAACCGACTGCCTGTCTAGATGACTGATAAGCAATGGGAGACCATGCTGGCGGTTCACAACACCGCGCCCTTCAGGCTCGTCAGAGCTGCGGCTCCCTACTTCCGAGTCAAGGACAAGGAGCCCCGAGTGATCATCAACATCAGCAGCACCAGTGGAATTCACGGCAATGCGTACGTCGTATACCCACTTTCTTTCCATCTATCTCCTCAGTTGAAGAAGGGTCCATTATTCTGACTTTCTGTGTACAGCGGCCAAGTCAACTACTCCGTCGCCAAAGCCGGCGTCGTCGGCCTCACCAAAACCATCGCCAAAGAATGGGGTCCAGCCTTCGGCGTGCGCGCCAACACCATCGCCTTCGGATACATCACCACTCGCCTGACCGCCGCCAAGGAAGACGGCGCCTTCTTCACAACTCCCGACGGGACGAAAGTCCCCCTGGGGATTCCCCGGAAGGGCAAAACGGACAACAGCTACCAGAACGCTGCGGAGCCCTACGCGGATATCCCGCTAAGACGACCGGGCAGTGCTGAGGAAGCAGCTCGAGCGATTGTCGGCGTGGCGAGTCCTTATTTCTCGTATGTGAATGGGGAGACGATTCGCGTAACTGGGGGGAGGAATATGTAAATAGCCCCAATCTGACTGCCTTTTCTCTTTCTGTTCATTTGTTGTAGATACCGGCATCTGTGTATTTGATATCTTTGATAGCTACGAATTGGAATATTTCAAGGACAAAAAAAAAAGAAATCTGTCGACGAAGAAAATAGAACGATTGAATTTTGACTAGAACTAGAACTAGAACTCCTAGAATTACATGAAAAAAAAAAGGTAATAATTAGAAAAATATCAAGAAGATGAGAAAGACATGCTGGTTTTTATACCCAGAAACCAATGGTGGCCCATTAGCTTCCATCTCCTTCCTCTGTTTCGGGTATGTAATTACTTCGTTCGCGCGTGAGATCACTACCACCTATGTAGAGCTCCTAAGCGCTGACAAAAAAACAAGTGAAAAGGAATTGGTTCTTGTCTATGTACTGGCTTAAATTTAAGACTACAAACTCCTTCCTCTCCAATCAACACAACTCGCTAGAAACAACATCTAATCTAGTCTACGAAGAACAGAAGAGATGGACAAATGACTAGCCACCTCATTCGTTATGGATAGGTAGCGATATGATAATGTCCTCTGTATTGTGCGCCAGCCCAGCCGTCATCGACACTGGTCATCATCGTCGCTCTTTCCTTTCTGTATCGCTCGAAGAAAGAACCATGCTAACTAAAGCTCGACCGCTGTAGAGCTCTATATAAACGACCCAGCAGTAGTATTCCGCTGTCCCGTCATATACGTATACGACGACTTTCGATTCCCCAGCTCGTACAGCGTTCGCTGCGTGTCGAGCTCCACGGTATGCGGCTGACCGCCCGCTTCTGCTGGGTATCCCGGTGGTTGGTTGTGCAGTTGGTTGTACGCCCAGATCTGCGCCTGTGCCTGTTGCTGTAGCTGCTGTTGCTGCTGCTGCAACTGCCTCTCCATCTCCTTTCGCTTCTTCCTCTCCCGGAAGAAGAATACGCCTAGCGTCCCGCAGATGCAGGCTGCTCCGCCGAGGGAGCCTCCTACGGCGGCGCCTACAACCGTTGTATTATTATGATTATCGTTATTGGTACTGCCTGTTTGGTCGGAACAGTTGCCGCCATTCGCTTCGAAGGTTGGCGTAGACGCAGGTTGCTGCTTCGTAGCTGATGCAGCGGACCCCGTCACCGACGCGATCACCGTCGTCGTACTCGTCGTCGTCACCGCTGTCGTGAGGGTATCGCTTCCAGCGATGCGGATCACATTGCCCGGCAGGAGGTTTGACACCAGCGTGCCGTCGTCGGTCGTACACGAGTTGCCATTGCCGCACCACCAGCTGGTGTCGCTGCCACAGGTCAAGAAGTTGGCATGTCCTTCTATGCCTGTATGCCAACAAAACACGCAGTCAGCAAGAAGATAGCCAAGAAAAGTGCAAAGAAAAAGTCGTCACGTACTATCGAGACAATACCGCGGACAAGCCGCCGACAACCACCCCCCACTGCACCCTCCGCGATACACCAGCCCCAGCGCCCCGTAACACAGTCCGCTGGAAAGACACGCCTCCCCGCGCAGACAGCACGATGTCTCCGCCTGGTCGGGATTGCAAGGCTCGTAGTTCTCCGCTACTTGGCCGTTGGGGAACGTGCAGTTTGCTGTCTGCGCCAGTGTCGTCGGAGAGAAGAGGAAGAGGGAAAGTAGCAGAATCAGCAACAGCAAGAAGCGAGTAGAGAATTGGACCATTTCATTCATGGCACTTTGGTCAACTGTGTTTCAGCAGCTCATCATCCAGATGATAGATATGATATCCTTTTGAATTCGACTTTCGCCTCGCAGTGTCAGAAATCAAGGTAAGCGGTTCTTCCAGACTTTTCCGAGAAACTAGACATATTCATGGAATTAGAGAAAGGGTTTCAATCAACACGCATGTGCTGTACATATGTATGTAATGTACACATCAAGCTCACGAAAAAAAAAAAAGAGACAAGAGAAAAAGAGAAGTATCGCAGACGTAAATGTTAGAAAGGAGAGGGAAGGGTGAGCGAGGGGGAGAGGTAGGGGGAGAGAAGAATGGAAATAACATCAATCCTTCGACTGGACGAAGGAAGCATAGCATGACAGCACATGAACAATCCGCAACCCAGGAGAATTGAGAGATGTGGGTTACGCGCCCATGTCTTTCCAAATCCAATCTCTTTGCGCCTCGGAAAGAAACTCTGATCAATGCAAGTGGACGATTGGGTGCTGGACCTGCAGGAGGGACAGAGATCGGCGCTTAATCCTACAGTACAGAGTATACCCTACACCTAAAAGGCTACAGATGTAGCAGTAGCCTAATTCCTGTTTCCTGCACGATACTAGATTCTACCTCTGTAGTAATTATTATTAGTATTAGCAGGACAGCAAGATGTGCTAATTATATCCGCTAAGTGAAACGTAGCGCATGCAGGCGTTCTCAGGAAACTACTCCGTACCTAGGTAAAGGTTTGAGCAATTGCGTTGGCAGGTTAAGCGCCGACATCGACGTTCTAACCCTAGCGGAGTTACATCAGTGCCCAAGTTGGATCTTACTAGTTGTCAGTCTGACATGGCGCTAGAGGCAGCGCAGGTGCCCGACACTGCACGTATCTCTAGATAATCCTGACCTTCTCAGGACTAAATCGACGATAAACTGAAAAAACGACAAAACTGTCTCCAAGACTTCAATCATGAATTCCCTCCCGGGGATGGATTTCTATTTTCGGCAGACGTGGTAAATCGCCCTATGTACATGCGAACTTTCCAGCACTGCACATCTGCATCTGCATCTGCCTGATGAACAATCCAGCAAGTTCAAGGAGATTTTCAAAAAGAATGGCAGAAATCTCACGAATGGTAATCCTGCGCTCCAGAGGGCGGGCGGACAGTATGCCGGGACTCCGTGATAAATGGCCTGGAAACTTGGCAATCTATCTGACGAGAGAACCCGAGACACTGTCTCAGCCCTGCTTAAAAACGGAGCCGGTAAGTGTATTTTTCCCTTCCAAGATGTACACAAACAAAGAAATTCTCCAAAAGAACCGCCTCCAGGGACTCTCAACAAGCCAGTGTCTGGTTGTATATGTGTTGAACAGAAAGAGGCAACAACCATCGCTGCCACTGGAAAAATCCTCCAAACTCCAAAACAAATGCGACAACAGCCTTTCCTTCGCATGGGGGTATTTTGAAAGGGTATTTTGAAATGTCGGGTTCTGCAAAACGTCAAACTCCAATCAATCCTGTTTCACAACCCAAACGCCGTCTCCGTCTCCCCGTTAACGTTTTTTTTTCTTTCTTTTAATCAAAACAAGCAAAACCACCCGAGGAGCACGTTTTAGACACAGAAGCCCACTGGACAAGAAAAACAAAATGTATAGTAACACAATAAAGATGACGTGCAGCCCTCAAAAGCGTCCGCTCGAGAAAGACACGCACGCGCCAGGAGAAAGGCATTAAACAATATGTTCATAGATCCTCGGGCGAAGTCCTGGATGCTGGGGTATTATGGTCCGCCGAAGTATTGGGAAAAGATCCGGCCAAGGATGTCCAACGGGGAAAAAAAATCCGGGGTATTGTCGTCAAGAAAAAAAATTCCAGCGGGCTTTTGTCCAAAAGAATGAAAAGTTCCAGACCGGTATCCATGGAAATCCAAAAGGGAATCAAGCGAAGAAAAATTCCCGTCCAGTGGTACTCCAGGTCGAGATTAAAAAAAGTTATGTTGTAAATCGCGAAAGAACAAAAAGGGTCGTGATTATCGTAACGCATGTGAATGGGGCGAAAAAGTTTTTTTTCGTGATGTCAACCGACGCAAGAATAGACATCGGTGGCGATGCGTTTCAGTACGCAGTAACGTATGAGTCCTCTGGCTGAGAGGGAACTAGGGATTTCTCTGTGATATCGGTGAGATGGACAGGGGATCCCCAAAAATCGGGGCCCGCTTGAGCGTCGACATAAGTGAAGCTGTCAGCCTGGTTGTCTCCGGAGTAATCCGACTCAGTCGAGATCGAAGAGATCGTCTCGTCCGTGGTAAGGGATGTATCCGACACAGCCGAGTCGGAGTACTGAGCATTGAGAAGCTCAGCCGGAGGTGCTGGTGGGAATGGGCAGTAGTTCATGTACGGCATAACCTCCTCGACATATCCGGGCTTCCTGGGACCAGAAGTGGTAAACCTTGGGCAATCCAGGATCAATCTGCGCAACTCCGGAATGGTGATGCGCTTGACAGGGTCGCATTCAAAGATGCGCCTCAAGATGGCATTCAGCTCCGGGGACACAGGCAGGATCGTTCTGAGAAACTCCGGGTCCTTGAGGTAGGCACGGAAGGTTGTGTCCTCGGTTGAAGCCCGCTTCCACGGATTGCGGCCACAGGTCAGGTTGACCAGGATCACGCCCAGACTCCAGACATCATTGGGACCAGACGCGTAGCACGAGAACGGCCTCGGATCCGTTTGCTGGCACTCTTTTGTGGTGCGAGCCAGTCAGCCCTGAACCGAACTAGATAGACGGGTTGGAATCTTACCGGGCGACATGTAAAAGGTCGATCCGCAGCCAAAATCCGACGTGTAGTAGTCGGTTGTCGCAAGGCCAAAGTCTGCCAGCTTGACGGTCATTCCTCCGTCCGTGACGAGGATATTCTCGGGCTTGAGGTCGCGATGATAGATCCCAATGGAATGGCAATACTGGACAGCATCCAAGATCTGCAGGAAAGCGCGCTTTGCCAAGGGGTCGTTGCCCACGAAGTGGCCTCGTTCCGTAATACTGGTAAACAGATCTCCCTCGGGGCAAAATTCGATGACAACATAAGTACAATCAACAGAGTCCATGATGCGAACCAGGGAAACCACGTTGGGATGTTGGCTGGCCATATGGTGAAGTTTGATCTCCCGTTGCTGGAATTTCCGCTGCCTGGGGTCGAGACCGGTCTTGTTCAACGCCTTGACCGCGTAGGGCACATTGGTGTGGATATCGATGGCGGCGTATACAACTCCATAGGCGCCGACACCCAGAATACTGGTGAGTTCCAGACGGTTGGCCAGCAGCAGTCCTAATCGGTCCTCTGGGGCATAGCAACGTGATAAGGGGGATGGAGGGGGAGTAGGAAGCATGTTGGGATACATGATGGGATGGGGATGGAGTTGTCGAGATCGCTGTTAAGCTGGTCCCAAATCACAATGGCGATCCTGGAAAAAGTTTCCGAAATGGCGGCCTCTTTGGAATTGGCAAAATCCGATCCTTGGATGGCACACGGACGGGTCAAGCAGATCCAAAAAAAAAAACAGAAGTCTTCAAAAATCCAAGGAATGTTCCTTCAGGACGGTCAAAAGGAGCGGACCGTGGTTTGTTGATATTAAATGTTGTTTTGTTTTGTTGGTATTGTTTCCGATATTGCGGATATGGCCTCCCGAATTCCCCGAAACAAAGTCTAAACAAAGCGCACCCAGTATGGCGGGAAGAGAAAATAAGGTAAAAGGTAGGACGAAAAGAAATGGGAGAGGAGGGAGAAGGCTAAGAAAGAAGGGGAGGAATGGCGGATGAGAAGGGAAAGGGGAGGGATGGAGGAGATTTAGATAGATAGAGCGATCGGGTGGCAGGACCGCGGTGGTGGATAGATATGGGATGGGAGAAAGAGGCGGAGGAGTCGGGAATCAGGATTCAGCGGGCCATGGAGGCGGCGCGAACGGGGCAAGCGTGCTGGTTTAGACTGGAGTCCGAGCTCTTGATCATTATTAGCACGATTAACTTCACCTGGCCAGGGCGAAGCTGCAAATAGGAGGAAACTTAGGAAAGGTGGGCGTTAGCGGGGGCGAGCAGGCGGCCTCCACCGGAAGTGCTCAACAGTCAGTCAGTCAGTCACAGAATGGGGACTAGACCAGGGCCAGCACCAGCGATGAATAGGGGGGAGCATTGGAGCATTGAAGAAGTCAGTGAGCATTGGCCAGTTTCCTCACTAACTCGATAGCAGGCTCCGCCATCGCCCAGCCTCCAAAGATAGTGACCGACCAGACAATAAGGATTCAGAGAGACAGGAGGACAAGAGGAGATGGAATGCTGGTACGGCTGGGTCGGGGGTGGCAGGCAAGGCTTGATTCGTACCTGCCATGCTGCGCGGCGAGTGGAGGCCAAGAGGGAGGAAGCTGCCAACACAGCCTGGAGCAAGGCAAGTTGCAAGTGCGGTGCGTGGAGGGAGGACAGAGGCCGTTGCTCTTTCCTGCTCCTTCCTGCTCCTTCCCGGTGTGGCGAGTCGCAGCAGTCCGCGAACGGCAGCTGCCACCCAGTCACAAGATCGGGCTCCTGGCTACTCCGCCTCACCGATGACGCTGTGACTGAGATAATTCAGCCACGCAGCTGGGATTCCGTCCCACTCCGTCCACAGCACAACCTGGCGATAATCTAGGATGATGATTCATTGATCGAATCATCCGACCAGTGGCGCCTTACTCATCTGCTTGTTTTCCAGGCATCCATCCCAGCAGACAGACTCCTCGTCCATGGTACGGTGCATCCATTTTTAGTGATTTAATCCACACACACCTTTCCAAGATGACGGGGTCTCCGTCCCATGGAGTAGGGAGTCAGATCTGATGCCCGTTGCCATCTTGACTACAGGATGTACGGGGTACAGACTACAAACGAAATATTGTGTAACCAGGTGTAGCGCTGGGCAGTATCTCTGAATATGAGCATTTATCGGCAATTTTGACAGGTCTGAATGAACCCTTGGTATCTATCGATACTTCACTGCTCACTTTCTGGCCGCCTGTGCTACACAGAAAATCTTGATGGTCGTCTGATGGCCCTCGTAAGAATCCTCTTAATTTCCCTCGCCAGGCTTTTTTAGGCCAAGTACAGCCTCGTGGAGAGACCCAGGAAGTGTGTCTGGCAGTCGACAGGGCGTGGAGTCGTAACCATTGGCCCAGCGCCATCCACGATTCACCGTTCACGTCTCCTGCAGTCTCCGCCACTTGGCGATCGCGCAAGAATGCCCAGCCAATGACAACGACCTTTCGAGAGTCGATGACTCCATGACTCCATGCAAGCGGCTGGAAGGGGTTGTCGACCGTGCGCTCTGGAGACCCTACAGCCCTGCATTTGGAGAACGGTCCCCTGCTCGTTGCATGATTTGCTGCAATTCGAGTTACAAGCACGCCGCCCCTCCGCTAAATGTCTCGTGGCGGGTGACTGAACGTTAGGCAGGCAAACGCTTGTATGCACCCCTGCCCATAATCGATTTGTCCACGATAATCAACATGCAGGTCACGGGGTTGCATAAGAATCAGCAAGGTTGGCAGCGCTTGCTGATACTTCTACTGCGCTGGTACAGTATGAATTCAAGATTATTAGCTTCCAGTTCCAGCCTTCCAGTACCGAGTACGGGGTACTTCGTATGGAGTACTCCCCGTACAGAGTACAACTTGGGATCAGAAGGACTAACAACTCAGACCCTGATTGTCCCAGCTAGGCCAGAAATGTCTAGGATCAACTTCCATCAGGTACCAGATAGGTACCCAAGCAGGTACAAGGTACCAAAGTACTCCATACTTCGTACCTAACGGAGTAACCTCCAAGCAGGGGAAAAGGCGGTGGGCAGACTCGGACGCCTGAGGCAGCCACCTATCAGAAGCCGTCCTCCACATGACCTGTCACTTTGCAGCCGCCAGAGGAACCAACGGCCAACCAAGCTCTAGGGCGTCGACTGATCATCGATAGGATGAGCTGTTCTCTCATCAGCGCATCTAGACTCAGTTTTTAAGACTCATGTCTTTTTATAGCAGGCAAGGCTGACTCATTATGCAAGAACTATCTACTCTGTACAGAAGACACAAGTCTATTGTTGACCACTGCAGGCCAATGATGAAGTCGAAGAATGCCATGGTTAGGACAGGGTAGTTCAGCCGTGCATTGTGTCCAGGATCCTGTTCATAATGATTCATGTGTGGGTTTGGTGCCAGAGATCTCCATAATGAGTCGGATCTTATTGGCTTTAAGGTCTAAACTTGTCCCACCGCTGATCGCATTATACGAGTGTCGAATCTGTCGATGGCTCTTGTCCACTCAGGGTCTCCTGTCTGGCAACTGCTGCTGCATAAGTGCAGTTTGCTAATCTATGAACAATGAAGGGGATTGCCTGCCAATGATATGGAGTGCGGAGTACAGCTTGTCGAAGATGCTGTCAGCACCATGTTTGGCAGAGATTCTGGAGAAGCTTACCAAGAGCAATGATATCGAATTATCGACTGATTGATTATGATCAAAGTGAGGCGAAGACCATCAACGGGGACAGCCTGTGCTTCGAGAACCTAGCACCAGCAGGCATATAACAAGAGTCTGATTGGGCGGTCTGAAACAGACGACGTTACGAACCGAGCCTAGGCCCGCCGCTGCTTCCTTAGCGTCGCCCTTCGACCTGCACATCTCCAGGAAAGGTATGGAGTACAGCGGGGGCCGATGCTGAGGTGAGCATGAACTTGAAGTCCAGGATCATGATGCTGGTTACAACATATACAGTAGTAGGAGTACGGAGTACGGAGTAGTAAGTATGGTGCAGTGGTGGTGAGAATTCTAATGAACTACTCTGTACCGCACCAGAACCTTCAACCTTGGAGTCGAAAATAGCATCATGACCGGTCGAACTCACGCTTCGTCCACCTCCTGAACCGTGATCACGAACCTGTCGGCTTCTGGTCCACCGTCGGAGTCCAACCGTCCAGTCCTGTTCGAGCGCTGATCAACGCTGATCGCAATCGCATGGAAGATTGATCGATCGGACTGGAAGTCGACACTCGAAAGTCGAAACCATGAAGGGATCAACCTAGCAGGGATATACTCCGATGTCATATGCCGTCGCTATTATTATTCAGCTCGATCTTTTCTATTTTCTGTCGATTACAGGGATGAACGTTCCGTGTGGTTGTGGATATTCATTTTTCCCCTTCTACGATAATCACCTCCTATTCCTTGTCTTCCTACGACGCCACATATCTAATTCTACCAACTACTCCTTGTCCAGTATTATGGCTGGATTGAATGTTCCAGTTCGGCACTGTTCCAGAACTTAATTAGCCTGTTTCTCCTGCAAGGGAGAGTGATTTCATCACGATGGCCAAGAGTCCAAGATATCTCGAGTAGTCTTACACCCTTGCCAGCAGCCAAACTGACCAGGACAAAAAAGTTTTGCACATGCATCCTTACTAATTCTCCCTGGCGAAGTTGATTGCTCAGGAATCATGATATCTATCCCGCTACGGAGTAATACCCTGTAGTCAGATCGTAAGCTGACCGGCAGGCTGCAGCGTGGGCGGCCTGATCAGTAAACCAGCAGATGCGAGTGCACACCATCCATGTCCAGACTATCTTTTTTTTTCTCTACTCCGTAGTGAAAGTGAAATCATGAAATCATGAAGTCAAGCTTTGTTTGAGTCATAACTCAAGTTAATTACAGAGTACCCCGTACGGAGTACAGAGTTGACAATTAATAATACTCGCTTGCTTCTCTAACTTTTAAAAGCTAGCTATTAGCTAAACTATCTATCTAATTCTAACCAGGTTCAGTCTCAGCCCCTCCGAGGTTCCGGTTCCGGCTCCAGTTCCGGCATCCCATCTCATCTCATCACGTCTGTGCGCAGCTGGGTCCGTATTAATATGTGAAACATGTCCATAACTTTAATTAATTAATTAATTAATAAAATTATAATACTCTGTATAAGGCCTTTCCTGAACTTGTCTAGTAACGAAAGCAAATATAATATAATAATAGATTAAGGTTATGATTGCCTTGGTTGGGTACCGAGGTAATTATCATCTAATCTAATTATTATCCTCATTCATCGATAATTATCAGTAGGAAGCAGGTCACGACACTGCGAGTTATGATAAATTCACTGAATAAATACAGTAGGGACCAGGAACAAAAACAAAAAGAAAAATATCCAGAAGACTGACTCGCTGCCCGCCTGGCTGGTTGAAATAATTATTACCTATCTACCTACAGGAGATAAATAAACGATCCATCCATCCGTATATGGATTCTGTGAATAACTTTGCAAATTGCAATTATTATAAGATAACAATGTTCTCTCCATAAAGTTTCCTCCATCCAAGACTAGTTAGTGACAGTAGAACGTGTAGCGTAATCATTCATGGGATGGATCATGGAGCGTGGATTCCAGACTCTGTCTACAGTATACGAAGAGAGGACGCTTGGGTAAGTGTATATAGGTGGGTAGAGTGTAAATGGAAAGAAAAAAATGAGACGAGATGAGACGAGATGAGAGATGAGGTCTATTGTCACTGGAGAGCTACGTAGATCTTTTTTTTTCTCGTTTTTTAATTTCCGTAGACAAGGAGTCGAAATGAAGAGCATGGTATGACGTATTGCGTAGTTCCAGCGGTGTTCTCTCTCTCTATCTCCCTCCCTCCCTCCCTCCCTCTCTCTCTCTCTTTTTTTTTTGTTCACTTGGTTTGAACGTGTATTTATTCCTGCTTGGTATAAGTCGAGATTAGGATTGTGATGGTGAGTTGAGTGTATTCTGTTGATCCAAAATATGAAATCCGTCGGATGTGTAGTTTTATATATTTAGTGCGCAGATGTATGTGTGTACATATTTGCCATACAAATTCTTTTTAAATATCGGAACTTTCTTTTTATTTTTATTTTATTATTTTTATTTATTTTTATTTATTTTTATTTATTTTTTATTTATTTTTTATTTATTTTTTATTTATTTTTTATTTATTTTTTATTTATTTTTTATTTATTTTTTATTTATTTTTTATTTATTTTTTATTTATTTTTTATTTATTTTTTTATTTATTTTTTTATTTATTTTTTTTTATTTACGTACCTGCGTACTATCATGCTGAGGGGAATAAACAAGACCAGTTGAAATGTCTTGCTCATGGAAATTGTCTCCACCTGATATGTTTTTGTGTACTCCATACAGATTATTTTGCAGTGAGCTTATCTTATCACATGATTGGCGATCTCTATCTCCACATGATCGCCTGTCAGTAATACAACATCTGAATTCATATCTGCTTTCGTCAACACATCAAGACGAGATGCCTCGAAAACAGGCATTCCGGCCGGAAAGACAGCCTCTTCGATATCATCCCGGCCTGCAGCTCCTGCCCAGCCATGTCTCGGGCCCCATCTCCTTCATGAATCCGCTCCTGCCGCCCAGATTGAGCACCTCTGGCGAGCAAGAGACAACAGGAAAGGACGGCACGCTCTCCAGGTTCGATATCACCGCCCGCCGCCTCCTGAACAGACCGGATATGTTCTCCCGCAGAAGACGGCCACCGTGCGGGCCACGCTCAAGGGCCTCCTGCCCTTACTGGGACGTGTCTTACTGGTGGCGGTCGTCTTCACGCTGGGATCGGCCGTATGGGTGACCAATGGCTTCTTCGTCTGGCTTCCGCTCGAGAACCCGCAGTCGGAATTCCCTGGCGAGACGTCGACCGGCGGAGGCGTGACGGTACTACGCTCTTCGAAATCGGCAGCGTGCTGTTGATGCTGGAGGCCGTCAACGAGAACCAGATTGGCTGCTTCGGATGGGCCCTGGAAACGGTGCTGAAAAACGTTGAGGTGAAGCCGGGCGACAAGGCTGACTGCCTCCATCACCACGCGGATCCGCGTTCGTTTGTCGGGCAAGATGAGAAGAAAGATTCTAGACCTGCTGCCGCTACCTCTCCAGCAGCTGGCAGATCCTTCGAGTGGCTCCCCTCGTTGGCAGAGCTGCGATCGCACTACATCCACGAACTGGGGTTTCTGGCGTCATTGACCCAGCTGATCGGTGCCACGGTGTTTTGGACATGCGGATTTACGGGCCTGCCAGGCATCCTCAACCACATGAGCCAAGGACTCACGGATGGGGTGTATTGGGTTCCGCAGATGGTCCTGCTTCATCATCAGTGGGTAAGTTGCAGTTGCAGCATTAATTAAGTTATCTTGTGGATTCGGATTCGCAGTTTAAGTTATCTTGTTCGTTATCATTGTTTGCACAGCCCAGTGCCCACAGATCAAATTTGCCACTGACTCCACTGACACAACACGAGTTTTACTAACCAATAATATCAACACGAATATACTTCATCACAGACTGCTGTTCACCATCGAAACGCAACCGAAATGGTACATTCCTGCGCCTCATATCTTGGGTTGGCATGTGGGATTCTGGAATACGATGGGTGGCGTCGGCTTTACGGTTTGTCCCCTTCTATCCTTTTTTCTTTTCTTCCTTGCGGGCAAGTTGCAACAGAAGCCAAAATCTTGCTTGCCACCCCACCCAGTCAGTATTTCCTGCTTGATACATAGCAAATCCTTGATTTGATCTTGATTAATTAATCGAAATGTTGAAAATTGGACTTTCCACCAGCTTTGCGGCGCCCTCGGCCCCGGCACCAACAGCACCCCCGGCGTCAAGTACCAGTCCACACTGGCCACCTTCTGGGGGTCATGGGCTTTCCTGACCGGCTCGACGATCCAGTGGTATGAGAGTTTGCAGAAGCATCCTGTTGAGAAGAAGAAGGAGAAGACGTAAAAAATGGTCAGTAAGAAAGGAATGCTGGAATAGGTGATGATTGACGATTGACGATTTTCCTAACTATGCTTTGTCTACTCTGTGGGTCTGTCTATTTATCTACGTAGGTAGGTATCTATCTATCCAGGCTGGTTCTGGATGACACGACTTGAACGGAATATTTCTGCCTTTCTACTTGTGTATATATAATAAATTATATAACATACGAGAAATTATCTAGGTTCTGCACGACGGGTAAAAAACGTAGGTAGGTAGGTAGGCGGTCAACGTGACACAGATTCCTTTCATATTATTTATTCTATGGACTTCCTTCTGGATGAAGTCGATGAATGAAGAGGGGAAAGTCGCAAAGACAAAAACACAGTCGAGTCAACCCCCGGTTCCAACGTTGGGTACGGTACAGAAAAATAGTCTCGAGCTGTACATACGTATGTACAGTACATGAGGACATTGTCGAAGCTGGTATATATGTACATACATATGTATGCAAGTGATCAATCGACTTTACCCATCCTGTCTCTTTGTCTGTCCGTCGTGAAGAAGTCATACTCTAAGACATTGATAATTGATAATTGATGAAATGATTTTTTTTCCTATCTGTCTATCTATCTATGTAATGTATGTATGGACATGCAGAGCAGTGCAAGAGAATTGAGAGAGCATTAAGAGAGAATTCAAAAAGAATTTAAGAAGAATTTAAAAAAAATTAAGAGAGAATTAAGAGAGAAATAAGAGAGAACTGAGACTAAGAATAGAGCATTAAGAATAGAGTATTGAGAATTAGAATTAAGACTCAAAGCCTTGCGAGGATAGATGGATGGATAGACGCCCATCTATTTCCATATATGTATCTGTATTCATATTGATTTCCACATCTATGACATGACATGATTGACTGATATGACTGACATGACACGATTGATACGATGCGAAGATAAGAAGCAAGCAAGAAGCATGCATGCAACCAAGTTATCAATCAAGTGAGCAAGCTGATGAAGGAAGAGAAAGACAAACGCCATCAACACCTTATTTATCTCATTTATTCATTTCCGCCAGACAGAGACAGATATATAAGTAAGGTTAACTGAACTCCATCACGCTGATCAAGGAAGAAAAAAGACTCGAGACTTGGAAGAAAAAAAAGCTAAAGTTGAATTAAATTGAACTCCTGTCCTATCCTGCACCGTACCAAGTGTATGCTATGCGTATCCATCTATGTATGATTTATGCCTTCGGTCTCGCAATAAACGGATGCTTCAGCGCCTCCATCGGCGTGCATCGCTTCTCAGGGTTCAAGCTGAGACACCGGTCTAACAGATCCACAAACAACGCCAGGTCCTTCGCCTCCCCATCGCTGAGACCCTTCGTTCCCTTCCCCATCAGCCGCGTCTTCAGATCCCGCGTCGGCTTCTTGAAGTCCAGAACGCGCGTGACTACCCGGCCCGTGATCTTGTCCTCCTCTGTGCTCTGGAAGTTGAGCATTTCGTCGAAATGTAGATGCGTCAGCGTCCCGCGCCGGAGAAGCTTGGGCGGGAATTTGCCCCGGCATTCCATGATGGATTTCAGCATCTGGTTGTTGTTGCGTCCTGTGAACAGGATCTTCCCCGTGTACAGCTCGTATAGCGTGCAGCCGATCGACCAGACATCGATCGCGTAGTCGTACGGGATGCCCAGGATGATCTCGGGAGCCCGGTAGAAGCGACTGACGAGGTACGGCGTGATTTCATTCTCTGAAGCCGGCGACGCGGATCCGAGATCGCAGATTTTTAGCATGTTGCGCTGTTCGTTCACCAGCAGGTTGTCTGGCTTCAGGTCCGCGTGCAGGATATTACATTTCCGAAGGAGGGCCAATCCGAGAAACATCTGCTGCGCATAGGCGCGGATCGCTCGCAAATTGAGGCCGATGTCGCGCCCAAACTTCTTCAACACCTCGCGGAGGTTCATGCTGAGATTCTCAAAGACCATGCAGAGGTGTCCCTTGTGATCAAAGTACCGTTCGAATCGGATGACGTGCTTCTTATCATCCGGGTCGGCGGCCGCGAGCTGCTGCAGAATCTCAATCTCCTTCATGCCTGCCTTTCTCATCGTATCATTACGACGGATGATCTTGATGGCAACGAGTTTCCCGGTCTTGGAATCCGTCGCCCGCACGACGGACGAGAACATCCCCTTGCCCAGATTCTGCTGTACGTGATACCGCCCATTGATCAACTCACCCAGCATCACATTGTAATAACCCTCTGGGTCATCCCAATTGTCCATCATGCTCATGTCGAGTTCCTGCGGCTGGGGAATCGCTCCCTTCGCGTTCGCAGGTGCCCGCTGAGCCGGCTCCGGAGGCTCCTCAGCGAACATGTCGTCGTCGTCTTCGGCAAACATGTCATAAGGATCCTTCGCGGGGGCCTTTGCAGGCGGTTGTTGTTGTTGTTGTGGTTGCTCGACAGACTCAGGTATGAGAACATCTTGCTTTGTCGTCTTCGTTTCATCATAGGCCGTGGCAGATACCTCATCACCGAAACGTCTCTTATCATGCCTCGCCCTGTCTTCTCTCATGTCCTGAGTGGGATCGTAGTCTGCTGCGGAAGGCTCATCTTTCTCGATACCCTCCATGGGCTCAACACCAGTATTAGCAAGATCAGCATCCTTTGTGACTTGGAAATCAGTGGTGTCTAGGGTTTCGTTTGGCGATGCTTGGGCTTGGGCTTGAGGAGACACAGAATCTGACAAAGTTAGCCAGCGAGATACGACAGTAGGTGAAACAGTACTAACCAGATGCGCCATCTCCGTGAGAAGTGTCAGCACTAGGAGTGGAAGATTCTCTCTCAGCTCCGAGGTGTAAAGCCTGCAAGCGTAGAGGTGTTGCCTGGCCTCGATACTTAGCTTTGATAGCCTCGCGTCGTTTTCGTCGCGCTTCGAGTCGGGCAGCCTCATCCATAGGTTCGGCGGGCTCCTGTTCTTCGGGAGCAGCGTTCTTGCCGGCTGCAACTTCCGCTGCGACTTCCGGCCTGGATACAGATACTATTAGCAACAATTTCAAGTTCAGGGAATGCCAACTTACTCAACTACTGGACGAGAATCGCTTTTGCTAGAATCCTGCTGCACCTGATGCTCTCGAGTTTCAGCCTCTTGTCTCACATCTTGAGCGACGACTGGGGTCTTGCCCCGTTCGCTCACTGACTGTTCAGTAGAAGCCCTCCTGTCTCGGTCGTCTGCAACCGACTCTTTGCGCCTCGTCGTATCCAATTCGTCGACGTTATACTGTTTGGGCTTTCTGACGTCCCGGTACGGAGGAGAACGGCTGCGCGTCCTCGGACGCTTGTCACGGCGTCCATCGTAGTCGTCATTGTATCGAAGCCCACCACCGTACCCAACGTCTCGATCGTAGTCATGATAGCCTCTGTGCCGCCGCGGCGGATAGCCGCGATCGTAACGTCTGTCATCGTATCTCGACCCATAGCGCCGCGAGCCGTGCCGAAAGTGTCTGTCGTCGTAGTCATCGTCGCGTCGTCGCTTCTCTCCTCGAGAGTCTCGGTAGGGAGAGCGAGACCGCGACCTAGACCTGGATCTCGACCTGGACCTCCGTGGGCGTGGCGATCTCGTCACCGAGGCGGGAGATCTGGGAGAAAACGATGGGCTAGTTCTGGTGCGACGGTCAATATTGGTGCCATTAACAGAAGTCTGCGACGTAGTTGCCTTCGTCTCTGAACCTGATTCGATGATCTCACCCTCCGAGGGGGTCGATGGAGATCCCGACCTGCGAGAAGCCATGGTGATGGCTTATCGCTTGAATGATATCACCTTGACAGGCAGAACCTATCCAAGATCCTTCGAAGGAGCTTAAAAGGTCAAAAATATGCTGGTTAGCAATGTATTGCACGAGACAAGAGCTGGGTGAGATTGAGAAAATCCAACCGGCTAGATAAGTCTGCCTCTGCTCCTCGTCTTTGACGTCACCTATTCATGTGAGAAGAGATGTGTGAATGTCTCTCACTCAAAGAAACACAATGCAATTGACAACAGGCGTGTGGGAGCAAGCAGCAACCACGCTGGCAGACGGCAATCCTCCACGGTGACGATGGTCAAGAGAGAGAGTGAGGTCCCACTGCTGTCACGTCGTGTCGGTGTCGGATTAAAGATTTAGCGCCAAGCCTTGTTGGGCCTAGCAACACGTGCGGAGGCCTCCTCCATGCCTGATAAGCGCCCAGTTAATTAACATTTTTGGTTATTAATTAAATTCAGCCCGCTCCAGTTTTTTTTTGCTCTGCAGCGAATCTGAAGCAGTTCTGCTGATCGCAACCCAAGGGTTCTGCACGCACATCTTCAAAATGGGTGGTATCTCCAGAGAAGGTCAGTCTTTTCTGCTACCCTTTTAAAAGTCTTTTCATGAGCACCTTCGCTCACATTCTTTTTTGTTCCTGTGCAGGCGGCAAAGCCAAGCCCCTCAAGGCCCCCAAGAAGGAGAAGAAGGAGCTGGATGAGGAGGATCTTGCCTTCAAGGAGAAGATGAAGGCCGGTTAGTGTTGCACCTGAAGATCTGCGAGTTGATTTGCACAGAGTTCTATCGACTAACATGCGTGGTTGTCAGAGGCCAAGGCCAGAAAGGAGCTGGCTGAGAAAGCGAAGGCCAAGGGACCATTGAACACGGGCCAGCAGGGCATCAAGAAGTCGGGAAAGAAATGATTTCCTCCGCGCCAGTTCGGCTTTGGTGGATATTGCAACAAAGCGATTCGGTTTGCATTCTCCGACGGCTGGAGACATTGGCGTTCGGGGACTTACGATTCAACGAGTTATGGGCCATGAGAACCAACACGTGCTGGAGCGTGTTGAGAGTCTTGGTGGATTGGGTTTTTGATTTTACTTAGCGTGCGATACCTCATGGATGTATGGATGGATGGATAAATGTGCATATTTTGGTATTGGGAAAGCAGTCAAAGTACAGAGTACATACAATGCAATATGGTCAATTTCACATGATGAAGGGCCAGAAAAGGGTATCGTCACTGTTTCAAAAACGCAATGCAGTGACCGCTTTCGGAAATGGATTCATGCATAAAAGCCGTTCAGGGTAATTAAGTGCCAAAGAAGAAACTTGACGGAGTCATTATGAATCATACAAATCCAAAGAGAGAAAAAAAAATGTACAAGAAACACATCTAGATAGCATCAAACCAACTGCAGATGTTGAAAAAAGTCCAAACTTATTCGTAGTATGCCATTCAGCTAGTAACTCGCTTGACCCATAAGGTAGTCGCTTCATAATCGTCCAGTTGGTCGCGTTTCTTCCAGGCGCGGAGTAATTTCAAGCCAATTTCATGCTCTTCCTTTTTGATGTCGGCCAGCTCATTGTTCAGACTGGTGACCGTTCTCTTGACTTCGTCTCTGGTGGCCATGTCGTAAGCAATCGAGCTTGGCTGGATGACCTGCGTTAGCTCATAGATGATGGTATTGATGTTTGCTTTGCGAACAGCAAGCTCCTTCTGCCTCGCTTCTAATGTCTCGATACGATTCTGGGCCTGCACCTCCGGAGGGCTCTGAGGCAACGCCTTGGATGTGTCGCCGTCGGGAGTAGCGGTGGCAGAGGGGGTCGGCTTTCGAGTGGTGCTCTTTGCCCAGGCATTCGCACTGGGAATCGGACGTTTTCTGTCCATGATCGATGTCGGAACGGTGGGCACGGGAGGAGCGTCGGCGTCGGCATCAGCTCCAGAGCTCCCAGGCGGAGAGGGACCAGCTTCTGTAGTTGCATAAGTCGTGGCACTGAACCGGCTTCCAGGCTCGTTGGAGATACCCAAGTCCTGAAAATCGGAGGCCAGATCAGTTTCCACGGGATCAAGTCGCGGCAACGTGCTCTCGTTGGAACGAGACTCTGGAGCTGGATTAGTCCGCGCATTGTTCAGGTTTCCGAATATTCCTCCTGACGTTCCGACTGAACTTGGGTTGACAATAGCTTCCTGTGAAGACATTTGGGCTGCAGAGGACTGCGGAGTCCTTGTGTTCTTTTTATCTTCCGTTCGCTTTTTGGCTGGCTGCCTGTCACTGTCATTACCCGTCGTAATCGTAGTTATCGTATAGCCCCTTGAAAAGCTCAAGTCGGAGGGTGATGGCTGCTGCGCGGCATCCCTTCTTGCCCGCTGGGTAAATTTCCGGGCTCCTGGTTTGCTTTCGATGGGATTGACAAGGGGAGAACGGCCACTGGCGCCTTTCCACGGCTCACGAGGTTGCTTTGAATCCTTCTTGTCTTTGCTGTCCTGATCACGGCCTTTCAAAAATATCCTTCCAGCTTGGAATTTTTCCTTCCCGACGCCTAGGAGGCCAGAGCCTTGCTTTGCCGATGTTCTGGACTCAACTTGCCGCTGATAAGGGGAGTCAATGGGAATCACCCGGCTTGTCTTCTCAGAGTCGGTAGTAGTTGGTTCTGACACATTATCCCATTTCGTCTTTCCCTGGCCTGGCGACGATTGTAGAGCTGATGAGGAGCCAGCTGCCTTTTGCCTGGACGGAGTGCTAAGTTGAGTGTCCTTACGCAACACGGGCAATTGACTGTCGAATCTGGTCTTCTTTTGAGTCAGAGGGAACGTCTGCTTGTGAGTATCGCTGATGGGAGATATATCTGGACTGTCCTGACGATGGGTCCCGTCGAACTCAATAGGTGAGTCTGGAGGAGAAATGTCGGGTGCTGCATACTCGGAATAACCTGCGTTTATGCGAACTGAAGGGGTTTGCTGCGGGATAAAGGCGCTTGAATCAGGGTGATCGCTGGAGTATATGGAAGATGGGACCCGACGCCCAGGGTGCGGTGCGTTTGGATCTTCCGCCTCACTAAATATAGACAATAGAAATGAGTCATATTTCCCTGAATCATGTGGAGGATCCTCACACTGGCAGAGCTGGCAGATCCTTTGAAAGGTCTTCATGACCTGCATTCTGGTCCCTTGCGACAGGATTGCCTGAAATGGGCTGAAAAACAGCACGGTCCAGAGTCGTGTCGACAAGAATAGGGGCCCCGGTCTTTGGCTCTCGCAGGCGGCTCATCTGCACCTTCTTCCACATCTTGTCTGCTGGATATCTTATGTCTCTCACTGTTGTAGAGTCGTGTCAGTATGCGGGGTAGGCTGGACATGTAGTGGCGGGTTAAACATCACTGGCCCTCTACCTATCTCAAAAGATAAGGGAAAAGAGAAGAGAAACAAGAGTCTCAGAGGTTCTCCAGATTTGAGCCTCGAGAAGAGTGGGGGATGGTTCCACGGACGCAACGCGTTGCAGCTGTGGTTGGGCTGGAGCCAACACCAAGGAAAACTAAGACTGATATCAGGAGAGCGAAAAAAGTGATCTGCAACTTGAAGAACGACTACCCTGCAAGAGACAAGGTCATAAACCAAACAGGGGGGTCGGGGAAAAGCGGAATCTTTTGTCGTACCCTCAGTGAAATTAGATTTAATTACAATCACATCGGGGACCATGGGGCTGGGCGGAAATTAATCTTAAATGAACGTTTCAGGTTCATTCACCTTGTTCCAAGAATATGCTGGGACCCTGGTCCGATCGGCAGAGAACTGTGCGGCAGTGCTTACTGACAGTACAGAGTACGGAGTACGGAGTACTCTGTGGTAGATGTTGGTTGGACACAGTAGCAATTATTATGTCAGATCAGCAGTATAAATTAATATTCTGTATGCATATCTTCATTCACCTACGTGTCCTTAACTTATTAGCTGTTCTTCACACGTAGAAGATCCTTCAGCCTTTGAAGTTGCCTCTTTTCATAGAAAAGTATTTAATAAGGATGCCTGTGATGTACTGTACAGGATGCGTATAGTGCATGCTCTTTACCACATTTCTACTGTAGGTACTAACGTCATGGTCTCCACAGCTTGAAGATTATCCTTATCTTATTATGTGAGTACAAGTACTGGTGGATATATCATTATATTCATCAATTTTTGACAATCAAGTTGCTTTTTTTTTTCGGCGTTTTTACTGTAGAAGCGAGAATTGATCTGCTGTAACATTTACCATCGGGACGTCACACCAATCGCCTTCCGCTTCCGAGATAAAGGAGAGAAATTCATCCAACGAACTCATTAAACTCCTGTCCCTTGTACTCCGTACAACACAGATGAGTAACAGGTACCACGAAGACATCCGTATATCCAGTCCTGCTGAGGAATATTCCAAGTGTGGAATGGACCATCTATCTAGTACTCCGAAATGTAAGGATGATCCTGATTCGACGCCGGTGCAAATTCCGCCCCCAGATCGCAGAATCACGTGCGGATATCCCGTCATTGTCATCCGACGTGGTGGAGACACTCCGACAGCTCCGCATGGATAAAAGGATACTAGATACCATTTTCCGAACACCGCTTCTCAGACCAGGAAGAGGAATAATTACCAGTTCGTCTGTCACTGGAACTCACCATGGAGAAAGGTATGGCAGCGTTTTTGTCGACTTGATGCTATCCGTCCTTTGCTGACGGTTGATTGTCTTCATCCGCAGAGAACGCCGTTCCACAACCTGCCGAGGTGTGAGTAGTTCATGACTATTTAGTCACTATGCGATCTCAGCAATATCAACACCGTCGGCCTCTCCTTGACTAACCTCTCGTCGCCTCCCTCTAGGATGTCCATCGCATCGCCTATCAACCTGATCCTGCTCTCCCTGTTCCTCGTACTGGTCTACTACCAGTTCCTCCGACCCAAGCGCCCTGTGACTTTACCTGAGAGACCGGCTCCCGTCGTTTTCCGCACCTTCACTCCCTCCACCTTGCTTCCTTTCAATGGCGCGGGCGGAGCGCCGGTCTATCTCGCCGTGAGGGGGAAAGTATTCGACGTGACGCCTGGGAAGAACTTTTACGGGCCGGTATGCTGAACGAATCTCCGTCAGCTGTCATAATGCCAGTCGTTGGCTAACCACAACCTAACGAACGACAGGGCGGACCATACGAGAACTTCGCCGGCCGCGACGCCTCCCGTGGTCTGGCCTGCCAGAGCTTCGACGAGGAGATGCTCACTAAGGACCTGCATGGACCGCTGGATGACCTCTCGGATCTGACTCCAGAACAGTGGGAGAACCTGAAGGGATGGGAAGAGCGATTCCTGGAGAAGTACCTTGTGGTGGGGAAGTTGGTTGCGGAGGGTGATCCGGAGGCGCCAAAATCTTCTTAAGGAGGTTTTCCCTGAACAACGAAGCAGTACGGGAACTGCGATTTTCGGCTATATAGTGCGTGATATATTTTTCGTGGATATATTGGAGACTGGACTGGACCATGACTCTATGACTGCAGGTCGAAAAGGCGTCCAGCATGCAATGAATGCATGCATCTATCTTCCATGCCAAGCATTTTTTTTTATTCTTCTTACGATCTCACAAGACACATGGATGGATGAATATAAAAATTGATTGACCTATTGCGTTGATGTGTATGTACTGTACATACATACGTGCTTAACTTGTTTATCTTGACGAACTTGAAATGATTGAAATGGGTGGATAGGAATCTGGGCAGCTAGCTAGCTAGGTCATCATTATGCAGCGCAATGAAATCTACAAAATTGAATTCTCTTGTCTTTCACGATGTTACAAGACAGGGCTCGACAAGACGGGATAATATAAAAAAAGGCTGGAATAGGTACAGTATACATACACACATATCTAGACACACACACTGTTCTCTGTTCACTTTTTCTCACACGTAAGTAAGAGTGGATATTGACACAAAGCTTTACAGAAAGCCGGAAAAAAAAAGAAAAAAAAAACAATAGGAATGCTACAAACCAGGTCGTGACACTCATCCATCCATCCATACCATCCTGTCCTCCATTCTTTCATCAATATTGTTCTGTTCGTTTTGTTCAATTGATCTTTGCTGTCCATCTGTCATACCATATCATACAATTTACCATACTGTAGTTGGTAATAAGTACTATGACTTATTACCGTTGATATGAACTCTGTGCCTGAAGAAGGAGATATGATGAGGAGGATTCTTTTTACAGCTCCTCACGAATCTTCGCCGTCATCTGCGCCGCCTTCCCCTTGACCTTCTCCGCAGCAGCAGGGCCATATTTCCGGGCGCGCCCACTCGACGCCCCGATCCGCAACTGCTCGAGGAGCCACCCCGCGCTGTCCTTGAGCCACGCCAGGATCGTGCCCTGCGGCGTCGTCGTGCCGTAGTAGAAGTACTGCGCGTTGCGCCGCGCCGCTGCGCGAAGCTGGTTGATGTTGGAGCCCTGGTACGTCGGGAGGCCGTATGAGTCGAGGTACTTCTTCAGATCGGACTCGGACCAGCTCTCGAAGGTTGTGTCTTTCGCTGCCTCGGTCGCTTTTGCTAGGTACGATGTCACGGACGCGTAGCTTGCGCCGCCGGCTTTGGATGCCCGGGTGTATGCGTCCTGCGCTTGCTTGACTAGCTCATCGCGGGTGGCGCCTACGCGATCTGCGGCTTTGTGATTCAGGGAAGACAGATATTTCCTAGAGATAGACGTCAGTGTTGGCGCTCTTGAGTCAGAAACTCCAGGGATTGCTGCTTACTTCAGGTTCTCCGTAGTCCAGGTGTCAAACGTCCAGGCCGTGTTCCCCGTTGCAGCCTTGTGCTTGTACAGTCTGACCTTGGCAAGCAGCTCATCGCGCTTCGATCCTTGAGGGACAGGAATCCCCCGCGCATCCAGGTATGCCTTGAGGCGGGAATCCGACCACGCCTGGACGGCAGTGTCGAATGCCTCCTCGGCTCTCAGCTTGGCGTCATCCGTCGCGCGAGCCCATTCATTACCGGCCTTCGAGGTAGCGGCGCCAATGATGCTCGCGGCCGAGGCGGACTTCGTCTTCGCGTCGCTGAGCAGTGAAGCGCGATGTTTGCGTGCCAGCGCGATGAGCTCGTTCCGTCTGGAGCCCTGGGGTACCTTGATCCCGTGCTCGTCCAGGAACTTCTTCAGATCCGACTCCGACCACGCGTTGAAGAGGGCGTCGCTCAGTGTCGTCTGAGCCCTAGCGGCCGAGGCAGATGCCGATGAGGCAGCGTTTCTCGCAGCCAAACTGGCGAGACGGGATTGACGTCGCACGGCCGCAATGAGTCTGTCGCGGGTCGACGGCTGGGGGACCGGCCATCCTCGCTCGTCGAGCCACTCCTTCAGATCCGAGTCCGACCACTGTTCGTAGAGCCAGTTGCCGGGGTATGCAGCCGTCTCGCCGAGTTTCTTCGCGATGGCCTCGTAGTTGTCACGAGCGGCCCGCAGCAGAGTTTCGCGCTTCCGTGGGCTGGGATTCGGGATGCCATGTCGGTCGAGGAACGCCTTGAGCTGGGAGTCCGACCAGCTAGACTCAGTTAGCAATGAGCAGGCAAGCGCAGAAGCGCGCCTACCTGTCAAAAATCCAGTCCTTCACATTACTGAGTTGCTCCGAAGCTTGCTCGGAAGCATGGGCGAGAGGAATCTGGACCTTTGACTCCCAGTTGGCCTTGACGATGTTCTCAAGTTCTTTACGGTCGGCGGGCGTGGGGTATGGGATGTCTGTTGGCCGTTCAGAGCAAGTACTTCAGCAGAATAGGTAGCTGGTTACCGTGATCGGAGAGCCATCGCTCCAACTCCGTCTCATGCCATTTGTTGTACACTAACTCGTATCAGCATTGCTAGGGTTGTAGCATCGTCAAAACAGCACATCGCAGGTGGAAATACCTGCTTTACTGAACCAGTTGCTCGCCCCAACCGCCTCCGAGGCTGCCAGCGCAACCAGCAGGCCGGTGGCCCAGCGGAATCTCATGCTGGGCGATGTTTGTTATTCGAAGAGATTAGCGATCTCATAAAATCGATCATGCAACTGACGTCAAGAGGTTAGTGGCAGGAATGAGATGGGAGAGGCGGTGGAAAAGGTATTCTTTGGCATGCAATGGCAAGAGGTGAAGGGGATGATGATGAGTGACGTATTGACGGATGCGCTCTGCCAGTTAGGTTGCTGCACCGCAAACAGCGACCTCCATTCTGCCAAGCAAGCAGCCTTGCAGCACGCAGACAGACAGATTGATTGATTCCTGCAGTATCTCATCACATTGCAATGCATCCTCAGCTGGCATCATCTAAGGGCACCAAGCCTAAAAGCGATCTTGAAGAAGTGGGGGAGATGAGCAGGCATCATTGGCGTCGGCACTTCCCCAGAGTCCCACACAGGCTGAGAGGAGAGGACCTACTCCATACCGTATATCAGTCTCACTATGTGGACTATATAGTCAATTATTTACAGTACGGAGTACTTCTACGTCCTGATCAGAAATCCGTAGTCATCTCGTTGACGACTCGACTGCCCTTCTCGGTTTAGCAGGCCAGCCACGCCGGGTGATCGTCGCGCTAGACAACCGACAGTTACCTAAATAGGTAATGGAGATCGACATATGTAGCGTCAGCAAGTCTGAAACTACAGCCCATTTCCCGCGAAACCTGCATAGTTCATTATTTCATTTCTTGATAAAAATATATTTCGTAATGGTACGATGAAAAATAATGTTATCTTAAAAATTGACTACATTTTCTTTTTTTCTATAGGCCTTTTTTTTTAAATTGATTTTTAACTAGCTTTAGTCCTATAAGGTTGGTAAAATTTTATGTAAAGCTTTTTATTCATAAAATGTTATATTGTCTATTATTTAAATGACGAACAAGAAACAACGGACATCTCGTCTCGTTCGGTATCTCTACGAGAGAATGAATGAGCCAGGACTGTGGATGAGATCGGCCATGCTCTCGGACTCTACCATGAACATCGGAAGCAGAGCGCGGGTGATGAAATCCTAGTCAATTGCCAAAATCTCGCCCATTACGACAAATTTGCCAAGGAAAACAATGACAACATTGAACCAGTCTACGACATGAACGAACTGTGCAGCGACAAATCCGAAGCAAGTCGCGTCGGCCTCAGTGCGTATGATCTCTTGCCCATGAGCAGTGACTACCCCACAGATTCGGATGGGAACGCCATTGACTGGGACTCTATCATGCTGTATGGAAGCAACTTTGGAGGGAAAAGGCTTTTGGAAGTTGGACCCAGAAAGAATGTCATGACGAAGATGGATGGCGATACGTGGAAGGGGAACAAGGTCCCATCGGACGGCGACATTGCCCAGCTTCGACGGTTGTACTCGTGAAGCATTCGTTCAGAATCATTCATACTTGTATTGTTTTTTCTTTTTTTCTTTTCATTTTTCATTTTTTTTTAATTTTTTTGTTTTTGTTTTTTTGTCTACCTCTTGCGTAAACCCAACCCCCCCACC